>NC_029793.2:144686419-144692407 GCF_000816755.2 Arachis ipaensis | reverse complement strand
ACTATAATTTAATTTTAAAAATTACATCAGACATGAATATTATTACTTTTCATAAGTTAATATCTCAAAAAAAAAACTTTTAAAGCCAAACGCACTCTAAACACAACATACATGTGGTACATTATAAATCCATTCCTTACCCACCCCGCCTGATTCCTTTGATATATGTTAGGACCCTTTTACCGTAGGGATGGGCATGCAGATATGCGTAATTTGACAAAATTCTATGTACAAGCGTTCTATTCGTAACGCCCTGCAATACAAACAGAAGGGAAGGAAAAAAAAAAGAGTAAATAGTAAACAAATATTTCGGCATAAGTCTTGTAGACCCATTCTAGAATGTTCCATGATAAAGTTAATTTGACAAAAAAAAAAAAACAGTGAGTGTAGCAACAAAAGAGGTTAGAAATACCGTGGAAAATTGCAATGCTCTCTGAGCAACATAATTCCCATAAGGATGTCGAAGGACACTGACAAAGTCGGGGCTGTTGACGAGCTCCATAATAATAATGTCAACATCGGTGGGTTCAGAATGTCTAAACAGTACCTCTATTACATGGCTCGCATGCCTGTTCATAGAGAGTTCAGCATAGTGACCGCGAAGATGTAGTATTATCATTTTAGTTACAGGTGGCTCTAGTATATTCCTTTTAATTATATACTGCACCACATAGTTTCTACAGTCACAAGAAGAAACTCAACTTTAGAGAGAAATTAAACTATACAATATAGATTTAGATATATTTGATGAAGGAATTAAGGTTAAAGAACAAACTGTTCAATAGAAGAGTTCTAACCCAAATGGATCTGCTGAGAGTATTTCTGAGTTTATTATTATGCTTTTAACTAGTAACAGTATGGGGACTCCCGCGCTATGGGCCATACATTTCTGAATTACAGAACACCCATTTTTATCTGTTGCAACATCTACACAGTTCCTTGCTATTTCATCGAAAATAACCTAACAAAAAAGTTCATTTACATATTCTTTTCAAACTTTCTGCACAACAATAAATCATAGAATATGCAACTTCTAAGAAATAAGTTTTCAAAAGTAGAAAAAATAAAAAAGTCTCATTCTTTAAGTATCAAGTTAAGCAAGCATAATTTCTAGTCAAGCATAAGAGTAGGGGTAAGCCCTGTAAGCCATTATGGATTTCTTTTTCTTTCTCCTAGAGAAGATGCTTTCACCATATATTGTTTAGTGCGTGTGTATTTAGTAGCTGGCCTAGTGGCTATCCTATTTCCTGCAGTCCTAAGTCCCAGTACTTATGTATGGGCTTCTAATCTAAGGTACCTCCGTCCCTTGAGATATGAGTTTACCAGTGTTGGATTTCTTCGGTGTTGAAACAGGAATACCTTAAGTGGAAGCCAGTCTAGCAGGATTTTCGTAGCAGTACATATATATATATATTTTGTAATTTTTTTGTTAACAACGAACAATATTTTTAAAATAGCAGAACCGTTTCAATTAAAGGTCTATTAAAAAAGATAATCCTATTGAGTCTAGTGCAACAATACATGTAATCATATAAGAAAACGTAGCATATAATCATGTGTATCTATAGGATACTGTTTCATTACCTTTTGACACGATTCTGTGAAAACTCTCACGCACTGTTGAATGACATAACCGCCATTAGCATTCTTCAGCAGTGGCACAGTGATGTACATAAGTCTTCTAATAGTATAAGCAATATGCACTGGATCTCTCAGACTTGTTAACATCTTCTGTGCTACCCTAGTTCTGCACAGACAACCTTATATGCATCAGACTAATTGCACCACATAATAACAACTAAAACGTAACACAGTTCAACTATAATTATCAATGATCAATGATAATTAGAGTTAAGTACGATTTTAGTCTCTGACGTAGAGGCTGAAAATTTATTTCGTCCCAGGCCTTTTTTTCACTACAAAATCGTCTCTAAGATTTAACTTAATTTTAAAATCATCCTTCGGACCAAAATACCCTTCTCCCCCTTCACTAAAATACCCGGTTCTTCTTCTCCGTTACAGTAATACCCAGTTCTTTTTCTTCTCCATCACAGATTCACAACAACATCAAAATAAAGAAGTAGAAGAACACAAGAGCAATATAATTTCAACAGCAACAACAAAATTTCAATTAATTGATATAAAAAAACTAAAACAGAGAAGCAGAAGAGAGTAGAATAGAATCAGAAACAAAACAAAAACAGAAAAACAATGGAATCAATCAAAATATAATCAGAGTCAAAATCAACAAATCAACCAATCTAACAATGTAATTAACAAATCAGAAATAGAAACAGAATAATCAACTTAATCAGAAACAGAATTGGAACCCAGCGACGAAGAGCAGCGGCGAGCTAACGAGGAAGAAGAGCAGCGGCACCACCACCACCTCCAAACTTCCAACCACCACCACCACCGCCTCACTTCCCGAACGCAGACAAGTTCGCACTCCTAATCGACGTCAAGTCGGTCCACCACCTCCTGGAAATTCACGCTACCGTCCTCCGCCGTGGCCTGGAGCGGCGCCTCCCCATTCTCCCCTTCAAGCTCCAGCGATCGTACTCCTCCCTCGGCCACCTCCACCAATCGGCACGACTCAGCTTGATCCTAATTCCATTGACATAGCTACACCGTGACGCGGGGACGTAGCTGGCAATGAGCTGGGCAAGAAGATTGCTGATCCCCTTCCCCCTTCTTTTCCTTCTCCACCTTCCTTTCCCCTTCTTCCCTGACACCCCTCCCCCCAAAAGCATGATTCCCTTTTCCCCTTTTCCTTAAGTCTTTAACCCGTTTTTTCCTTTTTTTTTTCTTTTATATTTTTTTATTTAAGGATAATTTGATAATAAAAATAAAAAATTTGGTAAAAAAAAACTATTTTAAAATTAAGTTAAACCTTAGAAACGATTTTGTAGTAAAAAAAGGCTTTGTTCGGCCTCTACGTTAGGGACTAAAATCGCACTTAACCTTAACTAGCTAAGTTTAATTAATCAAAATTAAATCACATAGAACTTACCCGTGGTCGTTCATGCAGGTATGCTTGAGCTGCTGTACGTCCATGACGACGCAAAGCAGAATCCTTTGAAATTGATAAAAAGTGAGCTTTCCTGATGTGAAAAACTTCTCAATTAGGTAATTACCAAAGTGATGAGTCATAAGCTCGTGTGTGTGATCCTCCACCTCGTCGAGAATCATGTCAATTTCTTGGGGAATGCCATTATCAATTATGGCCTGAAGAAAACGGCAACCCCACTGATCCATTGCTAGTGTAACCATGTGTCCCCTGATACCTCGGAGTCTTTGTGCAACTGATTCCTCAACATCATGAGTCTCTTGTTCTGTACTAGTGAAGCCGTTGTAGTCATGGCTTGAAGTAAGAAGAGCACCTTGAACAATGGCCCCATTATTATAGTTATTCATAACATTCCGATTCCCATGCTCAGAAGAAGCTTCCTCCAATGTGGAATGAGTCAAAGTATATTCATGAGGGTCAACACTATTTGCTGCTGCTGAGTTTTCTTGAGACACGATGGACAAGCTAAGTCTTTCCATGGCAGAATCAAGGTCTTCCAATGCAAGATTAGTGTTGACCCAGCACCAGTCATTAGGCTGAGAAGAATTGTTGCTGACCATTGGGAAACAGGGAATAATGAGTTTAAGGTTTCCCAATAAACCATCAAACAGGGCTTAGCTTAGTTTTTTATTTTTTACTTTTACCCATGGTATGCAGTTGATATATATATTTAGCAAGGATATCATATGATTCATATCTTTAGTGAAGATTAGTTTGTTGGCAATCTTATGTAATATGATTTAGGAATGAATAGTGGAGAAGACCAGTTTTTTAAATTAAAAAAAAAATTATTTTTAATATCTTTTTAAGTCTCTAGATGATCATTGATTATGCTATTTATTATTCCACATTCCGTTAGTTTTTTATTTTTTTTGGTAACGTTTTGTAATTTATGCTTGTTAGTTATATTTATTTGCTTAGCTTTAATTTAAAAAAGGAAGTTATTTATTTGCTTACTCTTATCTTTAAAATACACAAAGAAAAGTGATCATATCCTTTCTAAATCTTCATATCATATCATATATATACTATTACTATATATGCGTTTCAAAATAGATATGATTTCATTAACAAAATATTATATAATTAAATTAAAAAGATGCCCTCTAAAGACTAAATAAAAGTGCTAACTGTATAGCAATAATTAAAACTTATTTAAATTGCATTATTATTGTGCATGGAAAAACCTATTTAAATTTTAGGGTAACAAACTATCATTGGTGAAACCAACAAATAACATAGACTAAAATCATTTTTTTTTTAATTTTCATGGTTCAAAAACAAACTTTAAGAGATTAAATAAAAAAACATGTTTAAAAACTTATTTAAACTTAAATTTTATTATTATCTTGTTGTTAAAAGGACGTAAAACTGTCAAATAAAAGATAATTAACTCGATTTGATTTAAATAAAATTTTTTTGAATCAAATTCAATCAATTTCTTATGAATAAACTTAAATTTAAATTTAAATTTGATCGGTGAGATTAGTATGAGATATAATCGAATTCAAATCAAATCAGACACTGACAAAAAAAATCAAATCAAATCAAATCAAATTAGATTCATTCCAATCAACTGATTAACTGTATACTCATACCTCTACAGCCCCCTCTGCAACTACATCAATCTCAATTACTCTGAAGAGTGGAATGCATTCTCCGAACCATCAACAAGTGCGACTTCTTTGTTCCGCGCCACCTCTGATTGGTTCTACAAGCTTTGGATGAATTGAGTCCATGCCCTAAGGGATCCGCCGTAGACTTGTCACCTGATTGCACGGAGATGCTGCAGAAGTTCATACTTGAGAAGAAAACCAAAATTAATTTGGATGCAAAGTGATTCAAATTAGTTAAGAAAGTTCAAATTGTAAATGCTTGAATTTGAACATGCATGGTGGTGGTCTGGTTTCATTCCAATTGGAGACTTATTGTAAATGTAATACATGTACGATTTGCGGTTTGGTTGCATTCAAACTAGGGTTTCGTTGTGAATACAACTTGTGTTCGAAGGTGTGGGATCTTCACAATCTTCGCAATGGTTATTAAAGGCAACATCGTTTCAAAATTCATTTAATCCACCTGAAGAAAAAGATCAAAGCCAGTCACAATCTTTGAATCAACTAGGAGTGGTATCTACAGAGAATTCTGACAATAAAATCAGTTATAGTCTAAGAAAACGAGCTTTTGATTTTTCATGTGGGAGAGAGAAACGTGTATGACAATATGGTGTGAGGAGAGAGGTGTTTTATTTGGATACGAGATGACACAAATCGAAGTTTAAACAAACAATCACAAATCGAACGGTCCGATTTGTAATTTCGAAAATAAAAAATTTTTAATGTTAAAATTGGACCGTCCGATTTTTATTTTAACAAATTAAAAAAAAAATACAAATTAGACCCTCCGATTTGAAATTTAATTTTTTCTTTAAGCAAATCGGACCCTCCGATTTGTAATTTATTTTTTTCATTAAAAAAATCAGAATAAAACACCATATAAAAAAAATACCTAATTTTCCAATAACAATGTATTACACATATATTTAACCAATATAAAAAAAAAATTAGCCTAAAAAACATACAAAAATATGATGGATAACATAACTTTTGGTAGTTGTTCCTGCTGTAATCTAACCCCAACCTTCAACAATCTTGCGTAGATCAGCATTGAAAACGAACGACGATAAAAAAAAATTAATTAAAAACAGTCATAATTTACGATTTTTTTTTTCTCTTTAGCATTACCAATTTAGTTTTGTGTTAGAAGCGTACACCTCGAAGAAAGTGGAACCCTCCTCAAATTCTCATCAGAATTTGCCCTGACAGGGAGATAAATTCGTCAAGGAACAAAATAAAAAAAACAAAAAGAAACAAATTAAATAAAGTCAGTGGTTTTTTTTTTTTTTTTGTCACCTACAC
>NC_029793.2:144667484-144686363 GCF_000816755.2 Arachis ipaensis | reverse complement strand
GGCTAACTTATTAGAAGCACCCCTAATATTCCAAACAATCATATTTAAACTATCCATAAATAATAGGGACAGAATAAATAAGAACATAAACTCTAAACAGAATCACCAACCTCAATAGGTGGTTTGTCCTGCGGTACTGGCACACTCTGATCCTCAATAATTGTCACCTTTGGACCCCCTGACACTGCACTTGTCATGCTTCCATCTACTAAGGTTTCCTCTGTTGTGCCACCATTTTTATCAACTGGCGAGTTCTGCAAGGAGGAAGGCCGAGGACGCTTCCGTAGAGAAATTCCACGACGTGCAGGAGTTCTGCGCGATGGAGATGGCGCAATTTCATGTTTTTCTTGCTTCCCCATCCTAATGCCAGTTGATTTGCCTCCATCACCATGCAAATTGGGCCTTGGAACTCTTCTCGAACCAAACTTGTGCTGCTTTCCATCTTGGTCCTTCAAACCTGATGACTGGCCCATTGTAAATTTTTTCTTACGCAGCACTTGTTGCCAGCCCTCTCCATCATCCATGCATGCCTCATTAACAAGACCATCAGGCACGTGAGGAGCCAATGATTCCGTAACCACATCCTTCCCTTTAACAACTCCTAATGGATAATGAGCATATGCTTTGTTAGTGGATAATGAGCATATGTAACAATAATTTTGAAGTTTTGCTGGATAATTTGTTTTTGGAACTTGGGGCATGTGAGCTTATGCTTTTTTCTATTTTTAGTTTATTTTATTTTTATTAGAGCAATTTACTGAATTTATCAAAATACACATTTTACAAAGTGGATATCGAAATGTATTTTTTTTATAAACTATGTAAATTGTAATAGGGTGTCGTGTTTTATGTGTGAATTGCAAACTTTCATAAACCACTTTTCTTGTTCTGCATCACTCTGCATCACTGTAGCCCTGGCATTAGTCCTACATCATTGCTTGATTCTCCCATCATGCTCTCCAATTCTCATGTTATTTCACTTTCTCTTTTTTTATATATATATTTTTTGTTGATTTTTTCAACGACCTTTTTTATTATTTTGTTTCAATTTTATCAAAAGATCAATTTTTTTAGAGTATTTATTTAGTTTTGTTTTTATTTTTTTCAGGTTATGCCTTCTCTAATTATTAGCTTATTTCATTGGCTAAGTTCTCTGTCATTTGATCAATGGAATCTCAATGATGCTCTTGATTCTTATTTCAAGTTTAAGAATAATTTATTTTTATATAATATCAAATATGAAATAAATTACAATCTTAAAATAATTAATTGAATTTATATAAGTCAACCATTAAAAAATAAGACTAGTAAGTTAATCTATTATTTACCATAACTCTTTTAATTCAGGTAATACGTACTCAGTACTAAATAAAAAAATTTAACAAATATACTTTTTCAATCCTAAATTTTAGAACTAAATTGACTATAAATTCAACAAATGTATTTCATGTTTGATATTATATAAAAATAAATTATGAACTTAATAAAAAAATTAAATAACTAAAAACATACATTTAATAAAAATATAATTTTATATTTTAAAATATTAAAAAATATATTTTAAAAATAGACCATCTAAACATATTTTTATTAATTTCAAGTTTTCAACATTTAGAAATAAGGTACCATTAAAAAATAAGACTAGTAAATTAATCTATTATTCACTATAACTCTTTTAATTCAGGTAGTACAAAATAAAAAAATTTAGAAATAAGGTATCTTTTTAAAAAAATTTAAATGTTAAAAATTGAAAATAAAAATTATTTTTAAAAAATGAAAATGAAAAGCAAAATCTAAACCTGTTTTTAACAACCCACTTTCCTTTTTTTGTGAAACATTCAAGCTTATTATTGTTTAAGTAGGAAGATTTAATATGATCATTCCTTTTAATATGATCATTCCTTATTTATCCTAATATTCTAATGGAAGTCATTTCGCTTGCGACAGCAGAAAAATGGTCGCTGCTCTATTTTGTAGGCGTCTCATTTCTGGGCAGATATAAAAAGATGATTTCAATCTCCAATTCACAGGCACCATGACTGAAATGATGTGCAATTCCATTTTATATTTAAAAAAATAATCATTTTATTTTATTTATTTATATAAAAAAACAAAAACCACACCTTGGTCGTTAAGCGTCAGAGGCTTTCCACTGATGAGATGTCAGACATGAGTGAAGCACCTAAACTAGTGAAAACTATGTTAAAAGTTGAAAGTCCAGGTTAGAAAAATGTTCAACTAAAAACAAAACCCCTGTCGCGGTTTACATAGTTCATGAAAAAAATGCATTTCGATATCCATTTTGCAAAATGTGTATTCTGATAAATTTGGAGGCCATAATATTTATTTCAGTAAATTGCCCTTTTTATTATGTGAACATGTTTTAAGTACTTTGGTATAGATGTCTCTAGTGTATAGCCAACGACCTTGTAGTTAAAGTGAAAATGGATTAATTAGTTATATATTCACTAAAATTCTTGATCAGCTAAACCTTTTCATTTTAACCACATGATCTGATAAAAATAATGAGCTCCATCTTGCATATCATGCTCCTTGGTCACAACATTTCCATATTCTATGATATAATCACCAGCCCACAGCGAAGCAAGATTTGTGTTCTACAGTAGCGAGCAATGATGTTTCCACTAACTTTAAATTGCGTCTCTGTTGTAATCTCATCATGCTGGAATGCAAAAAACGTGCGGAAACCACACGTCTATACACATAGCAAGATACCAAAATTTGACCAGCATTCAAGCAATTTGTTCACTTCCAGAGGAATCATTATCAGCATCACTCGTCAAGGATAGTAGTTCCATCAACTCCATTCGGTACTCAAGGCCTCTAAGGTAGTGTCCCAAAAGCATGCACCTTCATTCAAGAGGGGAATGGGTTAGAAAGATAAGGTTAGTTCGTTTATCACATTAGCATCATCAGAGAACTGCAATACAGAATCCCTTGTATTAAATATTGCAATTTGTAAATAATCTTTTGAGCTTCATAGTAAATTCTATTTTGCTTTTGACCATCATTAAAATTCATTCTAGCATATAACTAATACTAAGACATATACAGAGAATGAAGGTATATAATCAAAATCAGAAAAAAGAAACTAACCAAAAGAGTAAGCGGGCAAGGTAGTCCCGAGTTAATGAAATAGCTGGCTGGAATTGAAGCGAAGAGTTCTCAATAACTTCAGCACAATCCTCACTCCCAGCATTTGCTGCTCCAACTGTTGCATTCTCTGACATAGTTGAAGGTCTAGAATGCATTCTAGGAGAAAGGGTAGCAAGGAGACCATGGACAACAGAGAGGATGGTGTCCTTCAAATCTGAGGATGTAAATTCTGATAGCTGAGCAACCTGCTCATTAGCCACACACATACCCAATTAAATTACTACTATAATTTGAAAACAAAGTTGAATGAAATAGTTGTGCACAAACTAGTGATGTCAAATATGATGAGGAATGCAAGAGAACTTGCTTATTCAAATGTTTGAATGGATATTTAAATTTGTCAAATCCTTGGAAATTTCAACGTTTTGATGGAAAAGATATGAATTTTAAATAGCATAGAAGTTCCAAATTATATGAGATGTTGTATTAAAAGAAAACAAAATATACATTACTTAAAATGACAAAAACATGCAAATAAGCAACAGATGCATGACATAACAAAGAAAACAGTAAAATTTCACAAAATTCCAAACTTTTCTCCTTTAGAGATTTTCAATAAATAAATGAAAACAAATGCTAGGATGGGAAACCAGGGCCAAATAGAAATGCAACAGCTAAGAACTTCACTCAAAGAGGCAAAACCTGTTCCGGTTGAAGAGATCTCAAGTAATCCAGTAAATCATTCTTTTCTTCTCCGACGAATTGTTGCATCTGAAGTGCAGCACTTTTCCTTTTCACTTCATGGAGTTCCTTCACAAATGTTCCCCGAAAATTAAATAAATAGAAAGAAAATACCAAGTAAAGAGAGCATTGCAAATTAGGAATCTCAAGCTTGAACCCTTTCTACTATCAAAGTAGGATTCTCAATTTTAGAACATACCTTTTTAATGGAAGACAAACGAGATTGCAAATTGGAGATATACTGTTGAGCTTCGGCAGACATTTCACCTAGGTCTTGAAGATCAATATCCTCATGAAGATTTTCAACATTGGAAGACAAATTATTCTTTGTGCAGAAGTCCATTACATTTACACTGTCATGTAGCAATCCTTGTAAGTCAAGCCCAGTACTTTCTGCCTTTGGCTTTTCTGTATCACTTTCATACATATCAAGGTTTTTCTCAAGACAAAGCCTATATTCAGCATTGCGCAGTGTGTACCTGCAACAAACAAAATAAATGCTTCTCAAATATACTCAAATTTGGATAAATATAACTTGATCATACAAGAAAGGATAATACTACTCAGAAGTTCCAACAAAATTCGAGGACATAAATAAACGTACATTCATGCAATTATATAGTTGGGACATCTATATTCTCTCCCTTCTCCACACGGCTTGTCCATTAATATAAACAACCTAGTGAAGAGGAGAAACCAATTACAAGGCTTAAGAGAACACAATTTACATTAAAAGTGTAGTGTGTAAACAACTACAAGAAGATAACAGACCAATAAGCATCCTGAACGACAACAAATATAGCAAAGCTTTTGGCAATTGACACAGACACAATGAACTTACCCAGTCATCATTGAAGAAATCAGTAACTTAGAGAGGGGCTCCCACAAGGCCTCAATGATAACATGAAACTGATCAGATGGAAGTAAACCCAGCATACCGGATATCGTCCTTTTCATGGCATCCGCTGTAGTTGGTGAAACATCTTTCTGGATGTGGCTGACATCCAGAGGTTCTATATCTTGTATCAACTCCGAAAGAAGCGATTTCTACAAGAATGACATTCCATTATCAAATCAAGCTCACTATTATATTTGAAAATCATTACTGAACAACACTATTGCTAAGTAATCCAATTTATAGTCTTACATCAACAATACAAAATATAAATGTTTCTTTTCACTGAAACTAGCAAACAAGAACATGCAAGATTCAGCAATCAATTACATATCTTCCCGAAGAACAATGCTTTCCTGAACACAATAGCTAAATTCAGAAAAGCAGAAAGTATATTACATAAAACTTCGAACTCCCTAATCAAATTCCCACTCCAACAAGAGAGGGCCAAAGCATAAATACATACAAATATGTAGGTTTAGACATAGAAGCATGCAGCTATAAATAATAATCCCCAAAAGGAAAGGAATTAAGGAAGGCACGGGAACAATTTAGAGGATGAAGAGTGAAAAGGTACCTTGGAGAACCTTTTGGAGCTGGAATTTTCGTAGGAAGGGGTTGAGGAAGCAAGGACCAAAAGGGGAGTTCGGGATTTTGCAGGTTTTGAGGTGCAGCGTAGAGAGGAGAAAGAGAGGGGAAAGCGCGTGGGTGAAAGATGAAGGTGGTGGCGGGGGGAAAGAGAAAGAGAGGAAGAGAAGAGGATGGAGGAAAGGGTTGCCATCGCAACAACCGCCAACCACCAGCGGCGCTCTTCTTCCTCTCTCTCTCTTTCTCTCTTTCTCTCTCTATCTCTCCGACTCTCTTACTTGTAGCCACACTAAACTCACAAGTGGACAAAATTATATAAAAATTAATTTAGTTTAATTATTATGGGTCATAGAAAGCACCATAATGATGCCTGATTCGCCCTTCACAATTCACATATGATATGGGATAGTCAAACATGCACGCTGTCTTTCAATGTTCATCTCCAATAATTTGTTAATTTTTAGGATTTTTTTTCCCTAATGGTGTAATTAGTTTCTACAAAATTAACTAATATCTTGTATTAGAAGTATTCTTTTTGAAAAAATAATCGATGAATGTTAGGGGCTAGCAACTTTTGTAATTTGTAGCCATCAAATAGACATTAATGATGGTTTTAATGGTGTGAAATTGGTATGAAATTTCATCTAATGGTTCATTTTTTTTTCTGGTTACATGCTGGACAGAATTTAACAAAGTTGCTGGTTTCTAGACTTTTCCAAAATAATTAATACTACATTATTAGATGCCATCTCATACCATTAAAAATATTGATAATGACTAAAAAATATCACAAATTCTATCACTCTCTAGCATTTCTCATTTTTTTTTTTATGATACGTGTAATTTAAAAGTGATTATTTATTTACCTTATCAATTTACATATACATACTTGTCTTGGTTTAGAAGATGTAAATTCCAATTTATTTATTTTTTTTACTTATCAAACTGTAAATTCTAGTGAATTCCATCATCTTCTTGTCATGCAACTAGTGAAGTTCAATATTTAAATATTAATTTACACCGTTTACAGGAGGTTAACTCATCGAATTTATTTTGTTCCAAATTATATAATGTCACTATATCCCTATTTAAACATTAGTTAAATGAATTAAGATTTTAACTTTGATGTTTATACTATATAATTGAACCAAATTCTTCTATTTAAACATATTCATACAATACAATTATAATAATTTGATAATATTTTTTAATAAAAATTGGTAACTTTAGTTAGTAAAACATGTAATAAATTTTCGAAACTTTAAATATATGCTTAATATAAGAGAACTTATTATAAAAGTCAACATATTAAAGTTGTCTTTAACTATCCAACTTGATCTTTCTATCTTTGGTTAGTTGAGTTGATATGGGTTAGGCAACAAATATTTATAGAGATTTGATTTATTTTTTGGGTCTAGGAAATTTAATTTATTTGACCTAATTACCTAGAGAGTAGAGATGATAATGGGGGAAGGAGAATGTCTTTAAGTTCCTGTTTTCGCTCTCAAATTTGCTCTTTATTTTTATCTTTAATTTTTATTGTAAAAAAGTATTGTTTTTATTTATATTTTTTGTGGGATACTATTTTCTATTTCTTCCATAATCTTAACTGATAATTAATTTTTATATCAATATCTTATATAAAATTACTAAACGGTAGATAATAACTTCTTTTAGACTGATACGGTGGAAAGATGCGATGATAAGACAGAATACAAAGCATTGAACAAGATAAAAATGTGACAATGGAAAGGATAATGGACATGATGACGGAATTGCAGAGAGAAAAATAGACACACCTTCTAAGTGGAGAAAAAACACCGCGAATAGAGAGAACGACGCTATGAGGGTTGACGCATGGTGAGGGGTGATAGTGTGCTGAGAAGAAAAAGTGGCGAAGAGATGGCTGCAAAGAGGTTGGATGAAGTATGAACAACGATATAAATCTTTAAATTGAAAAAGGGTTATGCAAATGAGGATTAGGAATTTAGGGTGTTTTCTCTTTATATATGACATGTGAAATGACTAAAATGAGAAATAAATTATTAAGAACAATTAAGTAAATTTTATAAATTTTGAAAATTAACTCCGCCTATGTTACACTTGTGGTACATAGCCGGTCCCAAGCCCGGATAAAGGATGAAGGTTGTGTTAGGTCTTCGGCAACCAACATAAAAATATAGCCGAACCCCCATGACATAAATCAAATACATTATTGCGCTAAAGCTAGGTCGTTGCCCGGAAGCAACGCGCCGTATAGCTCGAGTACGGTGTCAAAGCAAGAGCCGCTGCATCAGTGCCTGGATGTAGTGTTAAATGAGTAAGGGTTCTCGCGTTTTCGTGAACGGATGAAGGTAAATAAACTAGTTCACAAAGTAAAAGGTAAAGGTCGAAGCGACAGAAAGTTGAGATTTGAGACATGGAACATAGGCACTCTAACAGAAAAGTCCATGGAGGTGGTGGACACCATGACAAGGAGGAAGATTAACATTATGTGCCTACAAGAAACGAAATGGGTTGGTGCAAAGGCTAGGGAATTGGATACTTCTGGTTTCAAACTTTGGTATACAGGAAATGTGAAGAATAGGAATGGGGTTGGAATAATTGTGGATAAGTAGTGGAAGAAGAACGTAGTGGATGTCAAGAGGGTGGGAGATCGGATCATCTCTATCAAACTTGTGGTGGAGGGAGGCGCTTTCCATGTGATTAGCGCCTATGCACCGCAAGTTGGTTCGGACGAACAACACAAGATAAGGTTTTGGGAGGATCTAGAGAGTTTGGTTCAAGGCATACCTTTGGGAGATAAGATTTTCTTAGGAGAAGATTTAAATGGCCATGTTGGGAGAGAAGTGACTGGATATGGGAGTATTCACGGAGGCCATGGTTTCGGAGTGATCAATGCCGAGGGTAAAACTATTTTGGACTTTTCCTCAACCTTTGATCTTCTCATCGCAAATACATGTTTTAAAAAGAGAGACGAACATCTTATAACCTATAAGAGTGGCATGACAAGCTCTCAAATCGACTTCTTCTTGTTGAGGAGAGTCGACCGAAAATTTTGCATTAACTGTAAAATTATCCCGGGAGAGAGTTTGACAACACAACATAGGGTGCTCGTCATGGATTTTCGCGTTGAGCAAAAGTTGAGGAAAAGACATCATACGAAGAACCCAAGGACAAGGTGGTGGCGGATGAAAGGTGAGGAACAAAGAAGCTTCCTAAGACGGGTAGGAGAAGAGGCAAAGTGGGATGGGAATGAAAGCGCAGAAGAGATGTGGAGGGAGATGGCAGAAGTTATTAGAAGAACAGCAAAAAAAGTTTTGGTGAATCTAAAGGAATAGGACCAAGAGACAAGGAGTCCTGGTGGTGGAATGCGAGTATATAAGAAAAGATAAAGATAAAAAGGGAATGCTTTAAAGAGTGGTCTTTATGCCGCAATGCAGATAACTGGAAAAAATATAAGGCGGCTAAGAAAGAGACAAAAGTGGCTGTAAGTGAAGAAAGAACAAGAGCATATGAGGGTCTCTACCAATCTTTGGGCACGAAAGAAGGAGAAAAAGGTATATATAGAATCGCAAAGAGCCGGGAAAGAAGAACGAAAGATTTGGATCAGTTAAGTGCATAAAGGATAAGGATGGAGAGGTGTTGGCTCAAGAGGAGAAGATTAATGAAAGGTGGAAGAGCTACTTCTACGAGTTATTTAATGAGGGACAGAAGACTCTTCCGAGCCTTGGTCGATTATGCACAAGGGAAGAAGATCAAAACTTTGACTACTATTGAAGGATTCGAGACTTCGAAGTAAAAGAGGCTCTAAAGCAGATGAAAAATGGCAGGGCAGTAGGACCTGATAATATCCCGATTGAGGTTTGGAAGGGTCTTGGAGAAAAAGGCATCAACTGGTTAACCAAGTTTTTTAATGAGATTTTAAGGTCAAAGAAGATGCCTGATGAGTGGAGAAAGAGCACCTTGGTACCTATCTACAAGAATAAGGGGGATATACAAAGTTGTGGAAACTATAGAGGGATTAAGCTTATGAGTCATACTATGAAGTTATGGGTAGGGGTGGCAAACGGGCCTAAACCCGCCAGGCCGACCCGCGTAACCCGCCAAAAAAGGCGGGTCGGGCTGGAAAATTGGGACCGCCAAATAGCAAAAGCCCGCTTAACCCGCACCGCTTAAACCGCGGGTTTTGGCGGGCTTTGGCGGCGCGGGGGCGGGCTTCCCCGCCGGACTTTGTATTTTTTTGCAAGGGGTATTTTTACAATTTTTTTTGCTAAAACCCAACTTCCCCTAACCCAACTTACAAGAGAATGAAGATGAAAATTGAGTATTTTGGATTATGTTTATTTTGTTTTAGAGACAATATTGTTAATTATGTTTTGGATTATGTTTATTTTGTTTTGGGAACAATATTTATAATTATTTTTTGGATAAAAACTTGATTTATAATTATGTTTATTAGATATTTATAATTACAAAGATTTTAATGTTTGTGAATATAAAAATTATAATTTGTTTATACAATTATAATAGTTAAAAATAAAAAATAGAAGAGATTTTTTTATATCTTTATATATATTATTTAATAGTTAAAAGTAAAAAAAAAAGATATTTGGTGGGATTAGCCCAATTAAAGACATGTATGATGGGGTCACAACTAGTGTGAAGACTCAAGGTGGTGTGACAGAAGAATTCCCTATTGGTATAGGATTACACCAGGGATCATCCTTAAGTCCATACCTTTTCACATTAGTCTTGGAAGTACTCATAGAACACATTCAAGAGCCTGTGCCATGGTGCATACTTTTTACCGATGATATTGTCCTTATGGGGGAGTCAAGGGAAGACATAAATAAGAAGTTGGAGTTATGAAGAGAGGCTCTAGAAGTGTATGGTCTGCGCATAAGCCGTAGCAAGACGGAATATATGGAATGTAAGTTCAGTTTGAGAAGGAAAAACCCCAATATAGAGGTGAAGATTGGAGAAAACACCCTACGAAAAGTTAAAAGTTTTAAGTATCTTGGGTGCATCATACAGGATAATGGAGAGATTGAACAGGATGTAAATCATAGGATCCAAGCAGGTTGGTCAAAATGGCGGAATGCATCTGGTTTTATATGCGACAAAAAAGTACCTTTAAAACTTAAAGGTAAATTCTATCGCACCGCTATAAGACCGGCTATGCTGTGTGGTACGGAGTGTTGGGCGGCTAAAGGGGAGCACGAACATAAGCTGAGTGTGGCAGAGATGAAGATGTTGAGATGGATGAGTGGTCATACGCGATTGGATAAAATAAGAAATGAAGATATAAGGGAGAGAGTTGGAGTAGCACCCATTGTGAAAAAGATGGTTGAATCGCGTCTCAGGTGGCTTGGACATGTGAGAAGAAGACCGATAGAACATCCAGTCAGGAGGGTGGATGAGATGGAAGATGGACAAAGGGCGAAAGGCAGAGGAATACCTAAGAAGACCATCCATGAGGTGGTCAAACGAGACCTACATGTAAACGATCTCTCTGTAGACATGATACATGACAGTGCACAATGGCGTCGTTTGATTCATGTAGCCAACCCCACTTAATGGAACAAAGCTTTGTTGTTGTTGTTGTTTATAAATTTTGAAAATTAGCGAAAACAGAACAGAATTTTTTGCTTGAGTCTCTGCACATGTTTCAAGAGAATTTTATCTTCCCGCCTCAGTTCTCACAAAAAAAATTTCATAGTCAATCTTTTTTCGAAAAGATCCCCACAAAAATCCATGTGACTTAGGAAGTTTTGCCATCCCTATAATCACCTAACCAAAACAATGATTTCTTCGTCATTGAGTTTTGGGTATTTTCTTCAACCTTTTTTTTGCATGGTTTTCTTCGTTTTTTTTTTCTCTATATGGGTTTTCTTCATCTGATGAGATAGAAGAGTTTGAGCAAGAAGCATCTTGGGCCATTTCCAAAAATAAAGTGGAGGAAGGAGGCCCATGATCCATAAGGTAAATGGACCAGAACCGAGCAAACCAGAAAGCCGAAACCCCGCAATGTTGGGTGAGCGAGTGGGTGGCGCACACATATAGACGCAACTGGAGGGGAGGGAGAGTTTGATTAAATTGAACGGAGAGTGAGAGGAAGGAAGGAAGGAGGGAAGAAGGGAGGGAAGGTGTGAACAGTGAAGTAGCTTACTAGCTTTAGCTATATGCGATGGGAAGGGTGGCCCATGTTTGAAGGACTTTAACCAAACCACCGCTTTTTTCTCTCTTTGCCGCTCTCGCTGAGATTCAGATTCACAATTCACAAAACCCACCCTCCCAAAAATAAATAAAATATAAAAATTAGAAGAAGACAGAGCTCTCACGAAACAACACACACTTTTCTCTTTCTCTTTCTCCGTCTTCACCGCGTAGAAGAATTAGATCAAAGAACCCTTGTTTCTTTGTCCCTATCTTCTTCATTTCTTCCCATTTGCTGCGCCTCCGGACATTACGATGTTCCTCACCGCCACAACGTAAGTTTCCTTCTCTCCTCTCTCTCTTATTTACTTGCCTTCTCAACGTTTTTCTTTGCCTTCATTCGTCTTCTTTGAGCTCGTTTCGACATTCTTCTTTGTCGTCGAAGACGTGGAAAGGAAATTGGTGGTAATAAAAATGTCTGAAACTTCAAAATGCAGTGCACATCATTCCTGATGTCGGTGGTTTCAACTTTCAACTCCTACCTTTTTTTCCCTGCCCTAAATATCCCTCGTGCAATTCATTGTTATTATTTTGTGTATCTGCTGTAGAGTTAGTTAGAGTTAGAGACTACAACATCAAAGCTAGATGCACATGGTTAGATTTGTTCCCTACATTGCTTCTTTGTTGGGTTGCTTATTGTGGTTTAAAATTAAATTCGTGTAATGACTGCATGAGTAAAGATATTTTCGGTCGTGACTTTAAATGTGAATTTTTATTTCAGTAGTTGTTGATTCCCACATCTTGTGTTCATGTTAAGTGTTAGACATGCATTATGAAAAGGCTCAAAGAGGATTGATTCTTATCTGTGTAGCTTCCTTTCCTTCCTGATTATGTGGGTGGATGCTGTCGGCGTGGATATTTCCTTGGACCAATGCAGGGCGAACTAGAAGAATTTACAAGCCCCAACAAAAGTGCCTCTAGAAAGATGCAAACACCGGATGCTGGAACAGAACAATGTCATTTGTCAGAGAAAACATCTCAGGTGGGTTCCGAATGTTTAGACAACAAGCAAGGTGTGCCTGGCAATGTGTTAGGCAGTTCTCTTATTGATGACCAAGCTTCTGAGAAAATGGCCAAGAGTTCTGAGTGTTTGGACAACAAGCAGAGCATGCCTAGTGATGTGTTAACAAGCTCCATGATTGATGAAAACTCAAACCGTGTGGCCGAGAATTCTGAGCTTTTGGACGACAAGCAAAGCATGCATAGTGATGTGTTAACCGATTCCGTGATTGATGAAAAATCAAACCAAGTTTCTGAAAAAATGACTGATGGTACGCAGTGTTTGGGCAACAAGAAAAACTTGCAAGGTGAAGTGTTAACCAATTGTGTAGTTGATGAAAAATCAAATGAGGTCTCTGAAAAAATGATCGAGGGTCCTGAGCATTTGGCCAGCAGGCAAAGCATGCATAGCGATGATGCATTGACCAATTCTGTGATTGATGAAAAATCAAACCAAGTTTCTGATAAAATGTTTGAGTGTCTTGAGCATTTGGCCAACAAGCAAAGCATGCATGGTGCTGTGTTAACCAAATCTGTGATTGATGAAAAGTTAAATCAAGTTTCTGACAAAATGACTGAGAGTCCAGAGTGTTTGGACAACAGGCAAAGCCTGCATGGTGATGTGCTAACCAATTCTGTGATTGATGAAAAAACAAACCAAGTATATGAAAAAATGACTGAGAGTCCTGAGCGTTTGGACAAGAAGCAAGGCATGCATGGCGATGTGTTAATCAATTCTGTGATTCGTGAAAACTCAAACCATGTTTCTCGCAAAATGACCGAGAGTTCTCAGTGTTTGGACAACAAGCAAAGTGTAATTGACGAGGTGTTAACCAGTCATGTGATTGATGAAAAATCGAACCAAGTTTCAGACAAAATGACAGAGAGTTCTCAGTGTTTACACAATGCACAAAGCATGCCAAGCAATGTGTTAACCAGCTCTGTTATTGATGAAAACTCAAACCAAGTTTCTGGAAAAATTATTAGGGGTGCTGTTATTGCACTGCCTGCACAACGCCAGCGTGATTTGAAAAAGAGTTGTCAAACTGCAGAAGGTTCATGCTCTCAACGGAGTACCTCAGAACAAGACCCCTCTCATTTGTCTAATGACAAATCAGAGATCAAATGTCAGCCTTTTTCTCAGAATGGCCAAAATGTGTCCGTGGAAATAAATAATCCTGTAACTGGTTCTCTTGTTGAGAACCAAACGCTATCTGTTCCAACACAAGTGAACACCACTTCTGCAAATGGACTACAGGATCCAGCTCCAGCATCTGTAGATGTGAAAAATACTGGTTTGAATTGTTCAAAAAGAAAATCTACAGCCACAACATCTATGCAGTTGAGCTGCAAGGGTAAAAAAAGCTCAAAATTATTAAAGAAGAAGTATATGCTAAGGTCATTAGGAAGCAGTGATAGAGCTTTGCGATCAAGGACACGCGAAAAACCTAAACCACCTGAGTCAAATAGCAATTTGGTTGATGCTAATAATGATGGCGTGAAGAATAAAAGGGGGAAGAAGAAGAACAAAAAGAGAGACGGGGAAGGAGTTATTGATGAATTTTCTAGAATAAGAGCTCGCTTAAGATATTTATTGAAACGAGTTAGCTATGAGCAGAACTTGATTGATGCTTATTCTAGTGAGGGCTGGAAAGGATACAGGTGCGTTGGTTTTGCAATTACCTTGCTCTTTGTTTAACTTGTAATCTATTTAGCATTTGCCTGATTTATGTTGGATCTTAGCCTCTATTAGGAATGTCATTAAATTGGTTAAATGGTCCAGAGTTTTCTGACCATTGATTCAGTGCCATTTGTAGGATTTCTGAACAACTTGCTTTATACAATGCTCAGTGAATGACATTGTATATTTCTATGCCCTAGAGTAAATAATACAGTATAGCTGTATAGGTGCTACGGTAGTAGGATTTATTATTATTATTATTACAAAAGCTAGAGTAGTAGGATTATTATTGTACTGAGTCTTACTCTTAAGAGTGTAAATGATATGGGCTAATACTAGCATTAACAATTTGTAAATTCTTTGTCTCAGCAAAATAGTATCATTTGCTTTTGTTTAATTGTTATTTCGAGCATAAGCTTTCTCTAGATGATGACTTCTATGTTAAATCATTCTTTCTTCTTATCTTTATTGTTATTGCTATTACAAAAAGTTTTAAATTTGCCTCATTTGGGGTGCTTTCTAATTTCATTTGTCTCAGTTTAGTTTGTAATATTACATTCACTTCCTTTAATTAATCAGTGTTATACAAAAGCCTCTCTTACATGTGACTTACAGTTATAAAGTGACCTTTGTACCCATATTTTCTATCTCTTTTCTTAAGGGTATTCTTGACATTTTTTAAAAATTATTTTAAACTACCAAAGATGAGGGCCATATAACTAGAAAGGGATTCAAGGTGTGTTTCTTTAGTTTGCCCTTATTATTGTGATTGCATACTAATATAAAAGTCTTATCATGGCCTGTGCTTGTTTTCAATATTGAGGTGCCTTAACTGTGTCTACCTGTTGGTTTGTGATAATTTTGCAGTTTGGAAAAGTTAAAGCCTGAAAAGGAGCTTCAACGGGCTAAGACTGAAATACTTCGACGTAAATTGAAAATGAGGGATCTCTTTCGATATTTGGATTCATTGTGTGCTGAAGGAAGGCTTCCTGAATCTGTGTTTGATTCTGAAGGAGAGATTGACAGTGAGGATGTAGGATTCACATGTCTGATTCCTAAATGAAGTATCCACTTCTGGATTTTGGAGTTGTGATTACTAACTTTCAATTTTATGAGTGCAGATATTCTGTGCAAAATGTAGTTCCAAAGAGTTGAGCACAAACAATGATATAATTCTCTGTGACGGTGCTTGTGAACGTGGATTTCACCAGCTTTGTGTGGATCCTCCTTTGTTAACTGAAAACAGTAATCTCTTGTTTACTGCATTGATTGGTCACTTTGTACTTCCAAGTTGTCTATCATTTATTTATTTGCTGTGGCTTACAGTTCCACCTGGCGATGAGGGTTGGCTATGCCCGGGATGTGATTGCAAAGATGACTGTATTGAAATTGTTAATGACTCCTTAGGAACACGTCTCTCTCTTGAGGATAGCTGGGAGGTTGGGGAAATTTATTTATGTGTATTACTGTATTTTTGTTCAATATTGTGATGACTCTTTTTTAGGATTTTTACTCTCCTGATTATGTGACTGGTCCTTGTTCAGAGGGTTTTTCCAGAAGCAGCTGCAGTTGATGCATTCAATGTGGATCACAACTCAGGACTTCCTTCTGATGATTCTGATGATGATGATTATGATCCTGATGTTAAAGAAGATGTGGAGGCTGAAGGGGGTGAATCAAGTTCTGATGAATCTGAGTATGCTTCTGCTTCTGAGAAATTGGAGGATTCAGGCCATGAGGATCAGTACATGGGCCTTCCTTCTGAAGATTCTGAGGATGATGATTATAATCCTGATGCTCCAGATCAAGACATGAAAGTTGCAGAGGAAAGTTCGAGCTCTGATTTCACATCTGATTCTGAGGATCTTGCTGCTACAATTAATGATAATATGCCCCCAGGACACGGTGAAGATATCACATCTGCATCATTGGATGATGCAAAGAAGTTTAAAGGATCCAGCAAAACAAGTAAAGTCGGTAAGAAGCCATCTATAACTGATGAATTGTCATCTTTACTAGAGGCAGATCCTGGCCAAGAGAGTTACACTCCTGTTTCGGGGAAAAGAAATGTGGAAAGGTTGGACTACAAAAAGCTGTATGATGTAAGTTCTGTTTAATGGTACAAGGTTCAAAATAGTATCGTATCAGTTTGCATGCATGGTTATTTGAATTAGGATATGTGAATCTGATACACAACATGACGGTGACATGTGAATGTTCTTTCATATCAACCTCACTATCTAAATGTGATTCTGATGTTGTGGTACATTTCCTTCACATACACAAACATGCCAGCTTGTATGTATACAAGAGTGGATGCATAGAGTCAAAGTTATTTCTTGTCACATTCTTTAGCTCCCCCCGCCTAATATATTCATGTATGCTACTTCTTTAGGAGACATACAAAAGTGATACTAGTGATGATGATGAAGACTGGAATGCTACTGCTACCCCAACTAGGAAGAAGAATGTCACTGGTAAATTGACTCCAGTGCCACCAAATAGAAAAGCCTCAAATAATTCTACACATACTCTGAGAAGTGACGGTAAAGCTGAAAAAACAAATAACTCAGCTGCTAAATCACTTGAAGGCTCTGGAAAATCAGGTTCCGGGGAGAAAAAACCAAGATCTTCAACATACAACAGACTTGGAGATGTTGCAATTGAGGTAAGGATGAATTACTGTCTAATTAAATGGTACAAAAAGCTGTATGATGTAAGTTCTGTTTAATGGTACAAGGTTCAAAATAGTATCGTATCAGTTTGCATGCATGGTTATTTGAATTAGGATATGTGAATCTGATACACAACATGACGGTGACATGTGAATGTTCTTTCATATCAACCTCACTATCTAAATGTGATTCTGATGTTGTGGTACATTTCCTTCACATACACAAACATGCCAGCTTGTATGTATACAAGAGTGGATGCATAGAGTCAAAGTTATTTCTTGTCACATTCTTTAGCTCCCCCCGCCTAATATATTCATGTATGCTACTTCTTTAGGAGACATACAAAAGTGATACTAGTGATGATGATGAAGACTGGAATGCTACTGCTACCCCAACTAGGAAGAAGAATGTCACTGGTAAATTGACTCCAGTGTCACCAAATAGAAAAGCCTCAAATAATTCTACACATACTCTGAGAAGTGACGGTAAAGCTGAAAAAACAAATAACTCAGCTGCTAAATCACTTGAAGGCTCTGGAAAATCAGGTTCCGGGGAGAAAAAACCAAGATCTTCAACATACAACAGACTTGGAGATGTTGCAATTGAGGTAAGGATGAATTACTGTCTAATTTATGTAAAAAGTTTTCTATATTTTCCTAACACAAAGGCATGAGAGGCACACCTTTTTTTTCATGCATGTAAAGTCAAAAGCTTTTAAGAGTGACCATTATCTTTTTTCAGAGACTTTACAAATCTTTCAAAGAGAATCAGTATCCAGATCGGACCACAAAAGAAAGCTTGGCACAAGAAACAGGACTCACACTTCAGCAGGTCATATCTTTAACATTGCTCTCATAAAGTGAATGCAATTTAGTTTCTCTTGTGACTTCCTGAATAATTCATTCTTTTCCCTCATTCAGGTAAGTAAATGGTTTGACAACACCCGATGGAGCTTTAGGCATTCATCCCATAAGGAACCCAGGACAGGTGAAAATGCTTTGGCGCAGACCACTGATAACATATCTGAAAATGAGGTGGCACCTGGTGGAGAGAACAGGGACAGTGAATTATTCCCCCAAGATGTCACCGGAGAAAACTCAAAAACCCCAAGCTCTAAGAAGAGGAAGGGTATGTCTGAACCCCTGGCATCTGAGTCTCCTCAGAATGCTGATAAAGCATCAAGTCATAAAATGAAGACAAGGAAAAGAAAATGACACATTGTTGACAACTGAAGCTTAATATCTTACAAAGCAGCCAAATTAAGGTATCCAACCTGTCGTGCGATTTAAGTCTCTAAGATGATCAACTTTGGATCTTGTGGATTTGAATGTGTGCCATTTGTATTCTTAGAAAAATAGTTTTTAGATGTCCATCTTAGCAGATTTAGTTTTAGCTTTTCCCCTCATGCGAATTGCAAACACTCAATAGTTGCCCTGTACCCTTTTTAATATTATTTTTTTAGGATCATTTTCATTTACAGAGACCCCATTCCTTCATTTTTTGAGGGTTGTATGCCAACAAGACAAAACGCCAAAGTAGAAGATGAATATTAGGGGAGATCTTTTTTCTTTAAACATTAGAATTCAATTTTCATCATTCTATTGACATGTAGGCAATAGTAACAGCTTATAACAGCTAGTGTTTTATTATACATTACAAGTTACAACTTACAAGTTGCACAAAATGCAACACTCGTCTTGCTATTTGAGGGTTATCTTCTATCATGTTTCTTTTGTATTTTTTAGGCTATGGAACTGTGATTTGAGCATCAGAATTGAAATGCGATTACACGATTCCTAACTATTACACGTCTAGGATCATTATACTGCTGGGAAGAAGCTATTCTATCTGTTCAAAGTCCTTCGTTTGACATAATTTAGGATGCGCTTGTTCATCTACATCTGAAAAAATTTAGAAAATTTCTCCGATAAAAAATCATCATTTTGATTGAAAAGTTTTTCTTC
>NC_029793.2:144663366-144667479 GCF_000816755.2 Arachis ipaensis | reverse complement strand
TTATTTAAAATAATATTTTTTTAAAGAAAAAAATTGTTTAATGAAAAATTTAGCAGTAAGCTATTTTATATATTTTTACATAATTTAGACATACATTTGAAATTTCGGAAATGAAAAGATATTTTTTGAGTTTGCTGTTTGATTGGATTTAAAAACTGAGGTGATTTTTTTTTAAATTGGTTTCATTCATAAATGTTAATGCATTTCAAAAAAAATAAAGGAGTGTAGCATCTAGCGCTCTTTGAAAAATATTGCTATTAAAAGTAAAATAAAAAAATAGAAAATAAAGCATCTCTAAATTTTAAATTCCAAATTCAACATCATAAATCTTAAACTTTGAATTGTAAATAAATTATTGATATAAAATATAATAAATAGAGTTAAGCTTTATTTAATTAACAAGGAATGTAATGTTTCTTATTTAATAAAAAAATTTAAGAATGAATTGATGATAAATATAGAATATTGATATCTATGTAAAATTTAATTTTAAATTATCATCAATATATTTAGAGAACAAATTATTGAAAATAACGTATTTGTAATAGTCTTTCGAGTTAAGTACTTTTTCCAATCATTACTTTGTGAACAATAGTACATAAAAAAATGGAGGAAGAGGAAAAATTGAACATTGTATTTAATGGTGAGTCGTAGAATGAAAGATAATTAAAAAGAAAAATCTTCCTAACATGTGCCTTAATAGCATATTTAAGAATACTTTAAAAGAAAATGTTTATGGCATATAATTCCCTAAAAAAGTATGCGCTAACATTTCTAAAAAATTTTGGAACATTTTTGTCAACCTTTTAAGCTTTATTTTTGGATTTTGTCGACCTTTTAAGCTTTTTTTTTTGGTCAGGGACCTTTTAAGCTTAAATCAGGCCTGTGGTGAAGCTAAATGGGCCAAAAGCCTGATCCATGTCCAATGATTGGATCCGAAACCAGGCTTCGTTTCGGACCCAACTCTCAAATCACCGAGTCAGTGAAATGTGAACTGAACTGAAGCTCGAAACGCAAAGCAGGCGAAGATGGCAGTGGAGATTGACGACAAAGACTTGAAAGCCGCCGGCGCTGAACTCTTCGCTGATGGCGGCAATCGCGGTGTTCGCATCCATGGATGGCTGATCGAGTCTCGCACACACTCCATTCTCAACTCCGCAGCTATCCAAGAGTCAGTAATTTTTCGTATTCTCAGTTAACCCTAACTTTGCAACTTTTTAGGATGTTTCCACATTTTCATGGATGTTAGAAAGATGTGACCCTTTAATTGAGCTGATGATAAATATAGAATATTGATATCTATGTAAAATTTAATTTTAAATTATCATCAATATATTTAGAGAACAAATTATTGAAAATAACGTATTTGTAATAGTCTTTCGAGTTAAGTACTTTTTCCAATCATTACTTTGTGAACAATAGTACATAAAAAAATGGAGGAAGAGGAAAAATTGAACATTGTATTTAATGGTGAGTCGTAGAATGAAAGATAATTAAAAAGAAAAATCTTCCTAACATGTGCCTTAATAGCATATTTAAGAATACTTTAAAAGAAAATGTTTATGGCATATAATTCCCTAAAAAAGTATGCGCTAACATTTCTAAAAAATTTTGGAACATTTTTGTCAACCTTTTAAGCTTTATTTTTGGATTTTGTCGACCTTTTAAGCTTTTTTTTTTGGTCAGGGACCTTTTAAGCTTAAATCAGGCCTGTGGTGAAGCTAAATGGGCCAAAAGCCTGATCCATGTCCAATGATTGGATCCGAAACCAGGCTTCGTTTCGGACCCAACTCTCAAATCACCGAGTCAGTGAAATGTGAACTGAACTGAAGCTCGAAACGCAAAGCAGGCGAAGATGGCAGTGGAGATTGACGACAAAGACTTGAAAGCCGCCGGCGCTGAACTCTTCGCTGATGGCGGCAATCGCGGTGTTCGCATCCATGGATGGCTGATCGAGTCTCGCACACACTCCATTCTCAACTCCGCAGCTATCCAAGAGTCAGTAATTTTTCGTATTCTCAGTTAACCCTAACTTTGCAACTTTTTAGGATGTTTCCACATTTTCATGGATGTTAGAAAGATGTGACCCTTTAATTGCGTATATTATTCTTAATTGGATATTTGAGCCTTTGATTCCTTTGCTTTGTTTTGTAATGATGATGGATCATGTGTCGCAGGTGGGAACATAAACTTGATACTAATCATTTACCGGAAATGGTTTTTGGGGAGAACACTTTGATTCTGAAGCACTTGAGCAGTGGCACCAAAATTCATTTCAATGCGTTTGATGCTCTTTGTGGTTGGAAGCAGGAAGCCTTGCCACCAGTTGAAGTTCCTGCAGCGGCTAAATGGAAGTTTAGAAGGTAATGGATGAAATAATGCACTACCATGTTTTCTACCTTAGCTCAAAAATCAAAATTCCTTTGTTATTAGATACATCATGAAACTGCTTAGTGTTTGATTGCGGCATTTACTCCTATTGGATTGGATATGAATGTTTTCTTACCACCATGTCATTATCATCGTGATAGCTTTTTTTGCACGAGGTATTTATGTTGTAAGTCTCACATTCTCTTTGGGGAAAATGTGCAGCAAGCCTTCTCAGCAAGTAATACTAGATTATGACTATACTTTTACAACACCTTATTGTGGAAGTTGCACAGTTGAGAATGATAAAGATATGGTATGCATTTATACTTTCTTCTTCTTTATGGACTGAATCTACCAACTTGACTGCATTTCTTTTTCGTTTGAGTCATTTGTTCAAACATGATTTTTGTAATGTGTGATCTTACTGCTTTCAATAATTTATTGATAACTACAGCTACATAGTGATAGAAGATATTCAATTTTTGTATGGCAGAATGCAAAAGAAACTTCTGAGGAAACAAGCAATATCCTTTGGCAAGACTGCAAGGAACAAATTGATTTGGTTGCATTGGCATCCAAAGAGCCTATATTGTTTTATGATGAGGTGAGTAAAAACTACCTTAACTAATCACCTCGCTAGTCTGTATTCAGAACAGTTTTTGTATACGAATTTTTTTATGGGCCTTGGGATTTCTCTTCTGCATTGTTTAAGAAAATTGTGCTCACGTGAAATCAAGAAATAGAAATAGCATGTAGTTGCTGTTGATCTGACCATTTTGACTTGTTAATCACCTAATCTGCATAGAGAGTAAAATAGTTTAGTTAGATCTGCTATATATTTATGATATTCCAAATCCAAACAAGGTGTTAATGTATACTTTATCTGAGTTTTTCATTTGTAGTAATAAATTGCCCACATTCTCTTCTTTTATAGCATTTGCTTTTCATGACAAATAATTTCTCATTGTGGACAGGTAGTCCTATATGAGGATGAACTTGCTGACAATGGAGTATCACTTCTTACTGTAAAAGTGGTAATAACTTTTCCCTCTTTATTGATGGGGGTTTTCCTTGTTTGTATGTAAATTAAATATGACTGCCAATGACTAGTGGCATCCATTTTTTGTTTTGTAGAGAGTAATGCCAAGTTCTTGGTTTCTTCTCCTGCGATTCTGGGTTAGCGACTCTCTTCGTCTACTACGTTAAAAATTTTCTTACCTTGCAATCGTATAACATGACGAAGATTTCACTAAGGATCATCAGTTCTGTTGACGATCTTGGATCTTCTAGTCAGCACATTTACTTGCTTTATAGAGGCTCTTGAAACTCAATTTTTATTGATTGATCTGGTACTTTTCAGCTTAGAGTTGATGGAGTGCTCATTCGACTGAGGGAAACTCGCATGCATTGTGTATTTGGTGGAAGCACAAATCCCATTATACTTCGGGAGACTTGCTGGAGAGAATCTACATTTGAAGCTTTGTCTGCTGTAAGTGTGTAATTTCCAATATCCATGTGCATGTTGTGTCTCTTACAGTATTTCCAAAAGTAGTCTCCTTCTGTTTGACACTTGAGACGACATCTGTTTGCGGATTGAGTGCTTGTCTAGTGCTCGCTATGCTGAGATGATCTATGGTAATGATTTTAGGAATTTTTAGAAGCAAATTCCATCATGGATGAATTAGGTGCTATTGTAGTTTCTTGATTAGCATTACTGAAGCAATTTCTGTCTGTCTCAATTTC
>NC_029793.2:144662107-144663327 GCF_000816755.2 Arachis ipaensis | reverse complement strand
GAAATTGTCATAAGAAAATAGTTAATTTAGGAGAGATTTGTGGAACACCTTAATTTGTATTTCCAAAATTCTGCTTAATAATTATTTGTTCATTACTTCCTTTCATATTGTTCGGTTTGATCCAAAAGAGAAGAAATGATTATGTATTAGTTGTGCAAAGTTGCAAATAATAGAAGTAGAATTGATGTCAAGCTAGTTAGATCGTCATTTTCTCCTTTGTGGCAAAACCGCAGGTCCCACCCAAACATAAAACCGTAAAATCACAAAAGTAGGTCCCACCGAAGCCTGTCTTCTTTTCCCGTTTATGTCTCTACACAATTCCTACTCATTTGGACAGATTGAAGAACCATGGGCTCCTTTTCATGCATCTCTACCTAATCTTTTCAATTATGTCTGTTTTGTTATTAAACACACAGAATCATCTAAGTTCTCAAATCTCTGTTATTCCTAATTCTTTGCTTTATAATCTGTCTAACCGAAAATTTTGGGAATGTTCAAGCCTATTGACATTGACAGCCAGCTAGATGACTGGCGGTAGTGATAAACTCATTGTATTATACTATTATTACTTTAGGCTTTGGACTGATAGTTTTTCATTATTTTTGTTTTTATTCTTATAGGGCTCTTATTTCTCCTGCAGTTGCTTTGTCTTAGCTGTCATCTACAAGAATGGTTGTAATTTGATGTTTAACGCCTCTCTAATTGATTGGTTCATGCAGAAAGGATACCCTTTTGATGCCGCTACATATAATGATCCAAGCATAATCAGCCAGAGGCTCCCCATCATCATGCATAGGGCTCAAAAGCTTGTTATTTCCTCTTAAGTTATATGGCTGTAAATTCCCTATAATGTAAAAGGGGTTATAATCAATTCTTGTTCATATTTTTATTCAAACTTCTGGCATGGCTATTGAAACTATTACTTGCGTCATGAGGTAATATCAAGTCAAGATGCGTACTTATCATGCTTTGTGCTTATACAATTTATTATAGAATAGAATAATTAAAGATGGCAAAAAGAGAAAATGCTTGGAAGTTGGAACTCAGCATATACTCGCATAATAGTCATTTGAGAAGAAGGGTTTGCTCAAATGCGTCAATAGTTTTGAAAGTACATTTTTGTCTTGAAACACAACCCCGTGAAACATTCTTTTATACAACTTTAGCATTCATTATCATGCAAGAAACATTTCCCTTTCCTGCCTTCATGTTTCAATCCT
>NC_029793.2:144630649-144662102 GCF_000816755.2 Arachis ipaensis | reverse complement strand
GAAATTCATCTTGTAGATATGACAAATATTACCGGTTTTACATTTCCATAGAATTTGGTTATTAGATAGTTTATAAGTTTGTGACACTTTTCATTCCCAGTTAGTTTTTTTAGTTGAATTAGGTACACTTAATCTCAATTCTAATATTTCACCAATTTGTCGGTCTGCCTAACAATTAGGAATTGATTCTATTATTTAAGTATGGACAAGCGTTATCTTGAACTTTTTCTTTTTAATATTATATTTTTAGGGGTGAAATCCTTTAAGATAAAATAATAGTGTTCAGTGACATTTTGTGTTTCTTTCATTAAAATAATATTTTTTTAACAAAATATTAATGACGTTTTGTGTTTTAAGAATGCATCGTTAAATTCTGAATAGAAATAAGTCAATAACTATCATTTTGTTGTATTATTATGTTAATCCCGATGTTGACACGCCAATAAATGTTCATGTTTTAGATAATTATTTTTTGGGTCCGAAACCGAAAGGTCAGTATTACAATTTTTACACTTGTATTAATATGATTTAATCTTGATGTTGACACGCCTGCCTAGAAAGCCCTTTTTTTTTTACGTTTTAATTTTTTCAATTGCTTGTAAATCTGGATTCGTCAAATTTCACCTTCAATTAAAACCAACCTTAATACAATTATTAAGAGTTGAAACTTCACGTGTGTTGGTGGAACTTCAACTTGAAAGTACATACATAGCATGTGCTTAAGCCTTGGCCACAACATTTTGTCAGTGAAATACGATGTGATTCTCGAAAGTACAGGAACTAAGAAAAAACCCAAAAAAAAAAAAAATCAGGTTTCCAAGGTTAGCAAAGCAAAAACTCCTGGATAAGTTAGACACACGCCAAAAAGAGCACTGCACATGAGGATTATTTCAAGCATCATTGAAATAGCAGCTGAGGCTTAGCTCAGCTCGTTAAACCATGTGTCTCTTAATATGCTGCATCTGGGTTCAAACCTTGGTGCACCTTGATGAGTGCACCAAGTGTTGAATATAAACCCTTAAATATTGTGTGGATGAGTGTATAGTGTGGGTGTGTTGTGATACTTAAAATTGAGATTGTCCAATCCACTTGATAAAAAAAAAAAAACATCATTGAAGAAGAAAATAGTAGGTATATATATATATAACATGTTATAGACAGAGGAAAACATCCTTACCCATCACAGTAAGTAGTACCAACCATCATCCAAATCCAAGCTATTGATTCTTGGAAGGTGAAGGGTCCTACCTGTTATCAATCTTCAAAAACTCCTGTGTCACAGTCTGAGGTCTAAATCAAGCTTGAGTGGTTCCTGCTGCGGCTCCGGTTGTTGTGGAACCAAGCGAAAGCTTCCGGGCCAAACCAGATCAGTTGGCTCCTCAGCCATGAAAGGTGTCCATGCCATTCCAAGCCCTGATGATGCATATGCATCATGAAAGGTTGGTGCCACCATGGCTCCTCCACTTCCACCACCTCTGCATGGCTTTTGCACCAGTGAATGAGGCTGAACACCGAGTGATCGCATCATTGGAGTGCTCATCATGGGAAATCCCATCATGGCCATGGTCCGCTGAGANAGCTATAGAACTTCCTCATGCAGAAGTTGCATGAGAAAACTTTTGTAGCAGTGACTGGTCTTGTTTGTGATGATGATGAATCAGGGTCCCCTGCTGTTGTGAGTGATTTGCCTCCTAAGCTCAGGTTCAACCACTCTTGAGGATTATTCTCATGATCACTTTCGTCATTGTTCTTTCCTTCATTCATCATCCCTTCCCCTTGTTGTTCCTTGGCTGTTGTCAAAGTAGCCTCATCTTCCTTGATCATCATCCCTAAATTCTAATACAAGTTGTTGTGAGTGGTGATCAAAGAAAAGTTTAATTATTGAGAAAAGGGGGAAGCTTAAAGAATACCTTTTTGAAGGTGTTAGATCAAAAGTAAGAGAAGAGAAGAAGAAAACTAAAATGAAGAGAGTGGGAAGTGAGATTGGAAAGGTTCTTTTTTTTTTTAAACTATAATTTTGTGTCATCCCAATCAGTAACCCCACCTAGTGATGCTTTGTGCTATAGGGAACAATGCTTATGTCATCTTTTCAAAGCTTAGGATTCCCCATTATAATCTTTTTTCTCCTTTTTTTTCCTTTTTTCTCCTCACAAAGTACCAACCTTTCTTGGCTATCTTAGGAATAGCCATAGAAATACAAGGTTGACAATACTAAATCTTCCCCATTCATTGTCAAAATCAAATCTCACAAATTTATTTGAATTGCCTGCCATGTGTGTCTATTACCCCCATCTATGTGTATCTATCTATCTTTCTATATATCTGCCATACTTTATTTTGTTTGCTGAGTAGTGAGTAGGGTACAGATATATGATGATGGATTCCAACATGGAGTCTTCATGTTTATCCACATTGGCCACTGTTACAAGAATTTGCATTTGTGTTTTTTTTTTTTAAATTATTTCCCACCTTTATATTCCAATTGATAGTGAAAGTAGGTTCTGACTTGTGAGCCTAAGCATATGTAGGGTAGTGTGTGTTTGGCTTTTCATTGCTTCATGATTTGATGTTTTGTTGGGAGGAACTGTACCCAGCTTATTTCCAAAATAATGGTGGCTAAAAAGTTGGAAACAAGATAATGAGGTACTTCCTATTTTAGAATAGTATTTTCTGTCTGGCTATGGGCATCTACGTGGGTGTTTTCTTGTTGGGGCTTCTTGGTGTTCCCTTCCAAACTTATTGTGGCCAATGTGTGAATGCACAGTTGCCAGAAAATGCATCAAAGGACCAACTTGCAACTTGCACTACTTCATTCAGTTTTATGATTTATCTAATCTAATTCAGTGGTCCTAGATGGAGCCACTTGTACTTTGGCCTAGCCTCATCAAACTCACTCATAACATGGCAAAATTATTCACACCTTCCCTTGTAACTTGAAGTTGGTTCTTCACATCTTTCTTTTCTTTTTTCGTCTAATAGACACTGACATCTCAACAACCAATTAGACCCCAGCTTTGTGGAGTTTACATTGGAGTTTGGAGGTTAAAGTATGCATTTGCATATCACTGAATCCAAGGGAATAGCCTTGGCTGCTGTCTCATGGTCATGGTCTTTTTTTATAACCACAAGAGAGAAAAGCCAGATATTTCAAGTTTTTACTTTTTTAAGTTAGGGTGGAAGTGGACATTTTAATATATGAATTTGATGTATACATATAGATTTACCCCATAGTTATCTCACAAGAATGAATCCAAGGTAAATTGATCAAACAAGATGGTTTGTCAATGAATGGAGATCCAACAAATCCAACAAGATTAAGGTACAAGTACAGAAGTATTGTATAGAGAAAATGACAAGACAAATGTGACAGACTTGGTGACAAATACAGCAACAGAAGAAAATTAAAGAAAGGATAAATGAAAGTAACAAGCAAACAACTGCCTCTTGAAGTGTGGATGGATGAGTCATGGCTCACAATGGGATCAAATTTTGCCAAATTCTCCATAGTTGGTTATGGAAATGCAACCATTAGGCAAGAATCGGGGAATGTTCCTAGTCTGGTTTATACATATTTTTATTTTATTTTATTTTATGGTGAATTTTATGATGTAGATTTTTCTACATGTATATGTTTGTGTTGTCAAAAGAATAGTGTGACAAGTGTTTAGAAAGAGAGTAATTGAAGAGATAAGATTTGACATGTTGCAAGTAAAATGTAGTGTATTTTGTCTTATGTAACATGTAAATGATGTATTGATTAAATAGGCTAATTATATTTATATTAATTAATTATTAAAGATAATATTGGATCTTGTATGATTTTTTTTTATTTTTGGACTTTTTGAATGTACGCTCTCTCCTCAAAAATATTAACTTTACACACAAAAATTTATTAATATTTATTTCTAATGACGCAACACTATATTAACAAAAATAATTACTTTTTATAGACGGTGTAAATTGTCATCCAAAAGACCAAATATAATTACACGACTATGTAAAACACATTTTACACTGTCAATACATTAAAATTAAACTCACTAAAAATATGTGCACTCAAAATTTATATAACACCAGACATATAAAAAAACATGGTAGATACCAAGAAAAATATAAGAAAATATAGTTATTTTTTAGTATTATGTAGACAATATCTTGTTATTTTGTTTGCATTAAAATATCTATTTACAGTTGTTTATAAAAAATAATTAAAAAAATTTTCAAATACTAAAAAAAGAAAAATCTTTTAATAATTAATATTTTAGAAAAAAAATTGTCTAAAAAAAATTAAATACTTCAAGTTATTATTGGAATATTTTAGATGCAACCTATTATTTATAATTAAATTATTAATTTTTTACAATGAATAAACTATGTTATTGAGTGAATATTTAATATTTATTATGTTATTAAACAAAAAAAGTATGTCTGAATAAATTTAATAAAATTATACGATTAGTTTCTCTTTGAAGGCATAGAAGTGTGTTGAAGAAAGATGATAATTTTCCTAATATATATTATACATTCATTAATTTAATTTAAAATAAATATTAATAAATTTTTGTGTGTAAAAATTAATTATTCAGATGATATTTATTATGTAAATAAAAATAATTAATTGAATTTTTTTTTCAAGTAACATGAGTTGAAAGAAAAATTATTAACTTAGATGAAAAATTAATAAAAAAGAAAAATTCAATTAATTATTTTTCTTCCTCATGTTACTTGAAAAAGAAAATTCAATTAATTATTTTTATTTACATAATAAATATCATCTGAATAATTATTTTTATAAGATGTCAAGAATATGTAGCGTTTGAATAATATTTTTTTTATAAATATCTATATGTATCCAGAATAATATTGACAGATATATTGATATAATATTTAAATTAAATATATATTATAATTTTCATTCTTAAAAAAAATCAACTCTCCCAAAATATATATTCTCTCTTTCTGCACCATAAAAATGGCAGTATTACAAATGCTATTTTGACATCAATATTTTTTAAATAATTAAATATAATTTTTTTTTGTTTTATTAATTAAAAAAATTTAAATATATAAATAATTAATAACAAACTATTTTTATAAGATGTCAAGAATATGTGGTGTTTGAATAATATTTTTTTATAAATATCTATATGTACCCAGAGTAATATTGACAGATATATTGATATAATATTTAAATTAAATATATATAAATATTACCGTTAATTTAAATGTATGTAAATATGTAAAGTTATATGTTTTTTTGTTGGTTAAAATATGTAAATAAATACATTTTTATATTTGTGAAACTGAATATATCTAAGTCATAAAAAAAAAGAATATATTAAAATAAATAAATATTAATAAATTTTTGTGTGTAAAGTTAATATTTTTGAAGAAAGAGAGAGTAGATTCAAAAAGTTCAAAAATAAGAAAATCATACAAGGTCCAATATTATCTTTAATAATTAATTAACATAAATATAATTAGTCTATTTAATCAATACATCATTTACATGTTACATAAGACAAAATACACTACATTTTACTTGCAACATGTCAAATCTTATCTCTTCAATTACTCTCTTTCTAAACACTTGTCACACTATTCTTTTAACAACACAAACATACACATGTAGAAGAATCTTTCTTTCTACATCATAGAATCCACCTTATTTTATTTGAGGTATAATACACTCTAAATGTTATTTAGATTCAACAAAAGTTTACTTCGATTGTCAAATGTCTGATGCAACTTTTTCTGTAGTCAGGAGGGCAATTCGGTTAGAAAGTAGACTAATGATTAGAGAGATAAAGAAACTTAAAAACATTCTGCGGAGTTAAAAGAGATCTAAATATGAATACAAGACATCTCACCTAATGGGGCTTTTGTGGTTGTAGTAGTAGGTATAATACACTGCTGAATAGAAATTATTTTTTTTTTCTAATTACCAAAAAGAAAAAAGAAATTAACTTTGTCTACAGTGAACATTAAAAAAAAAAAAAATGGTAAATGGCTAAACTAAATACTTTAATTAATATATGCTAATAGTAAAGAATTACTTTTTATTTATCAACCAATTGAACTTAAGGCTCTGAATGACTGACCATCTATGTAGTATAAAAAATATATTACTACACTATCTTCATGTGTAAAAAGTACACAAAAATTACCAACGAATTATAATTCAAATAACATAATCTCTCTATATTCACTTAGAGGTTGCAAATTCGAATCTCTCTATCTTTAGTTTAAAAAAAAGAAAAAATCAGTCCGATGTTTAAAACATTACTTTCAACCAAATAATCCAATGGAGAAACTTGTACTTTTCGGTTTAAACAAGCGATATACTTATTACTTAGTTTAACTTTTTGAAGAATTACTCTTAGAAAAATTAAGTTTAAAGAATTACTTTTTAATTGTGCGTAGTTTGAATATGTTAAAAATAAGTGTAAAGAGTAGTGAAATTTCAATTCGCAAAATTAAAAATAACTTTATTTTGGTTGTCCTAAAATAGGAATTAATTTGAACAACCAAACTTAAGTGTGGGCGGAAACCAAACATTCTCTTAAGCAGTTCATACTTAATAGAATTTAAGATCATTTATGATTCAACACTTTTCCCCTATTCTTATTTCTCCGGCACAATTCCACTTTAGTTAGACTACGAAATTTGGTTAATCCCACATGTGTGCCCCCTTTCAATTCTTGCAAGAAAAATGCATCCCTCCATTTGTGTAAGGAAAAAAAAAATACTATTCCCAAAAACAGAAGTAGAAAACAGCAAACATGTACAACATTTAACCAAAAGCCACAAATAATCAAGGTCTAATTTTAATGTATTTGCAATTTGAAAAGAAAAAAGAGGTTCTTCTACCCTCTTACTGAATCAGAAATAGTCAAAATTAAGGATAGCAAAACGGATTAGGGTCTCACTTCCTACAAATGTCACTTCCCAGAAAATACTATCCATAATATATTGATCCGCCATATTCTTTAAGGCAGTTATGCAAATCCAATAGCTTTCTCACGTACCTGCAGCAACAATGCAGGTCATAAGAAAATAGAAGTACAGTAGATTACATGTCGTCAGATACAATCTTACGAAGCCAGCTCCATAGCACTTGTTTACAAGTTAATATAACATAAAAGAAACGATTCAGAATTTATATCATCACGCACAAGGACATGCATGGCATCATTTACCCTGAAACCACAAAAATACTAGGGATTTCTGGATACTCAAGATGGTAGCCACATCTAAGATGTAGATTGGCTTAAGCCAGAACCAGGATGTAACAATTTAAAGAAGTACTTTACTACTTCAACGAAAAGAAGGCAATAATTCCAATCATCATTTACATCAAAGGATAGGTGGTAACTTTATTCGCCACACCATGCCTAGCTGCCTGAAACTTCCAAATTGCCTTCACAGGCAGAATTTCAAGCAGGGGGTAACAAAAATCTCACATCTTTCAGACCAATGGATTGAAGTTGGGTGATAAGTTCAACCAAAACAATTAAAGGGGATTTAGTACCTCAACTCAGGAATCAGGATCACCTGTGAAAGGAATGAAGTTTCCCATTAGTCGTACTAGAAGAACCGATGAAAGGGTTGAACATAAAGCCGTTTCCAGGATGACTTAGGCAGGATTTTATTTTTTAGTTAAAGTAAATTTATACATAGAATAGATCGACAATAGATGGCCAAGTTGTCCCATCACATGACTTCATTGTGAGAAACCTCCATGATTCAGATTGTAAACATAGAAAATCTTATATTGAAACTGATTTCAAGGAATTTAAAAAGACAAATACCAGAAGGATATGTAGGGTATATCTCACTACTTCAGTTACTTCCTCTCTAGATATCATCAACCACTCTCACTTGTATATGGATTTAAGTAAAAACACTTTAAAACTTATAATCTTAGATTAAAGGGCGGAAAAAGGAACCTACTATGCAGCATTCTTCTCTCGCCACTGGATGATCAATGTCCTTTGCGCATCACCCATCTTTTCCATTCCTACCTATAAATTCGAATCTTAATACCTTCTCATTAACCAAGCTAGAGAGAGAGACTTGACACACTTCTACCCAATTCACCTCCGTCAAAACTGGACTAACTAAATTTAAACACTTATCTGAGCTTCTCTAAGGCAATTAATTGGAAAACACACGAAAGAAAACCAAAAAAAAAAAAAGGAGCGTTTTCAAAGAGTGGCATAAAAATGATGATGTTAAAAACGAGGTAAAACATTTTGAATGGGGGTTTTATTTATGTATCCTAGAACCAGCACAAGACTCACAAAGATACTGTACTAGCGATCTTGACAAGAACGACGGAAGGTACCATGGGAGAGCTCGCAATAAGCACGCGCGCTAACAGCAAGGTGCGATGTGAGACACGCCACAGCCATCGTGCTATGAACTGGTAACAGTGATTGAATGCACCCTAATTCCCCCAAGTTCCTGTCCCAAACACACATTCACAAATCACACTATATATATATGTATTTATTTCAAAGATTGCAAAAGGAAAATGAAATTTTGGAAGTGGAACCTGGAAGCAGGGATAGAGAAGCGGCGGGAGTGGAGGCGAGGGGCAGCGAGCGGCGGAGGACGAAGGCGGGGAGCGGATGGGCGGAGGGAAGCCCTAGCTGTGGAGATTAGTGAGCGAGAGAGAGATCCAGAACGCCATGCCATTGCTGATTTGCTTCCAATAAAAATCGAAATCTGAGAAATGAAGAACTCAACAACTGAAGCGTGAAGACTGAAGAGGGGGTTTGCGAGGGTTTTGGGATGGCACCTGTGCTAGGTTAAGCCGGGCATTCCTTAAACGCAGTCGTTTTACCTTTGGGTTGTTAACATTGGGCTTAGCCTTTCCTCTTAATAACATTTTTTTTTTGGAATCGGATGCTGGGCTTAGAACCACCCTAATTTGCTTCGGTCCAAACTCCGTTTGACCGTATATTTATCTTTATCTTTATAGTATAGTATACAAATACAAATGGGAAGCTCATTTGCTGACGTGGCGCTCATACGTTGAGTCTGGGAGTTTATTTGCTTACGTGTCGTCACTAGAATACAGAAAGGAAATTTATTGGATACACCTACACTTTTGCTCAACCTAATTGATAAGATCTTTCTCTTCATCGTTGAAGTTCACATATATGATAATCCACATTTTTTCACCTTCTTATAAAGTTAAGAAGATGACTGATAATGTGGTTTTTTTGTACAGAATTTGTTGCTTGAATTCCAACGAAATTGCGGCCAATGATGAATCCGAATTGTTGGAAAATGCTATTATACCAACTAAGCGACTATCCTCGGAGTCGAAAGATTCGAAGGTGGAAGGAAATACCTCAACTTGCAAGAAGATCAAGATTGAGAAAGAAACTTGAGAATTTGGATGCACATGTTTTGAAATATTATTTGTAAATTAACAAATTTCTATATTTTTAATAAACAACAAACGTTTAATTAAAAAAGTTTATTTAAAAATTTTAAATTTGCACTAGCTAATTAGGAAACTCTATTTAAAAATTTGAAATTTAAAATTCTAATACTAATCCATAATTAAATGACTTCTTAACCGTTTTGATTTTTAAATTTAAATTTTTTTTATTTGTCACATTTATAAATTTTTTCTGTTTACTTCGTTTACATTGTTATTTTTTAGATTATCTCAGCACAATAATAGAGATACTTTCATCTTTTTCTCTCTTTTTACTTATAAGTTATTCATTTTCAATCTCTTTATTTAAGGAAATGAAAAAAAAAAGATTTTAACTGTAAGTTGAATTTATTGATCGTAAGATTAAACTTATATTTATTTGAAAAAAGTTACTTTTGAAAAAAAATATATATTATTTTCCGTAAAATATGTTTACGTAACTGAATAAATGAGAATAAAAAGAAAATTAAAGCAGCCAATGAAAATAAAACCTATGCGATTTTACATAGACACTAATTTCATATTCAGCATTTTAGAGAGACACAAAATACATGTTTTTAATGGGTGTTTGTGTATGACCATGTCTTTCATCATTTTAGAGAGACACAAAATACATGTTTGAGTCCATATGGATAACAGGAATGTGGTTCCATACAATGCATATCTGCTGATGTCTTATCAAGCGCATGTTAATGTAGAGTACTGCAACAAGTCGAATGCTATCAAATATTTGTTCAAGTACGTAAATAAAGGTCCAGACAGGGTAGCAGTTGGAGTTACAAAGGAAGTTTCCAGTGGAGAGGATGCTCAGGTTATTGATGAGATCAAACAATTTTATGATTGCAGATATTTGTCTGCATGTGAGGCTATGTGGAGAACCTTAGCGTATGATATTCATCAAAGGTGGCCTTCAGTGATGAGATTAATCTTTCATTTGCCTGGAGAGCAAAATATCATCTTTAAAGATGATGATGATCTTGAAGAAATCGTGGAAGAAGAGGAAGGAAAATGTACAATGTTCTTAACATGGATGGAGGCCAATAAAAAATTTGAAGCAGGTCAAATTTTGACGTATGCTGAGTTTCCAAATCAATTTGTTTATGATAGAGAATCAAGGGAATGGCATCCACGCAAAAGAGGGTATTCTATCGGGAGGTTAAATTATGTTCCACCGGGTACAGGTGATATTTATTATATGAGAATTTTGTTAGCTGTTCAGAGAGGTTGCACAACATATGAGTCTATTAGGACAGTTAATGGAATTACATATTCTAGCTTCCAAGATGCTTGCTATTCCATGGGACTACTGTGCGATGATAGGAAATTCATTGCAGCTATTAATGAGGTAGCTGAACTTGCATCTGGTAATCAATTGAGAAAATTATTTGCGATGCTACTGATATCTAATAGCATTAGCAACCCAGAGCGTGTTTGGAATGCAACTTGGACATTATTAGCTGATGGAATACTATATGAGAGGAGAAAAGCTTTGAAAAATCAAGGTATTTTACTATATCTTTTTTTTTTTTATATCAAGATTGTATTCTCTTATTATCTTTATTTTTATTAATAATATTAATAGTTTTATTTTAGAATTACTTATTAAGTATTTCATAAAACCACTATGTGCTTTTTCTAGGACTAAACATGACTGATGACGAATTGAAAAACCTCTGCCTTATTGAGATTGAGAAGATACTCAACAGCAATGCGAGATCTTTAAGAGACTATCAATCAATGCCATATCCTGAGATGTCTGATGTTCGCCTTTTTCAGAATAAGCTAATAGAGGAGGAGTTAGCATATGACACAAATGACTTGACTCATACAAACTTATATACAGAACAAAAGATGACTCATGAGCAAAGGTTAGTATTTGATGAGATACTCAATGCTGTTATTACAGACTCTGGTGGTTTTTATTTCATTTATGGGCATGGTGGGTGTGGTAAGACATTTATTTGGAATGGACTTTCTTCTGCTATTCGGTCTAGAGGAAAAATTGTTTTAAATATCGCATCTAGTGGAATTGCTTCTTTACTCCTACCTGGTGGCAGAACGGCTCATTCTAGATTTTCAATACCCATTACAATTACTGATGAATCTACTTGCAACATCAAGCATGGCAGTTTGAAGGCTGAGTTGCTCATCCAAATTAGCTTAATAATTTGGGATGAAGCTCCAATGCTCAATAAAATGTGCTTTGAAGCACTTGATCGGACACTCAGGGATCTTATGTCAGTTACCGATCAACATAAGACACATCAACCATTTGGTGGTAAGGTTGTTGTTCTAGGAGGTGATTTCAGACAGATACTTCCGGTGATTCCGAAAGGAAGTAGACACGATATATTGGCATCCGCTATTAACTCATCCCATCTGTGGTCATTTTGTAAGGTTCTGAAACTGCATACGAATATGAGGCTTCTAATGTCTTCTTCGGATCAAGATGAAGGTGAAATGAAGAGATTTGCTAATTGGATACTTGATGTTGGAAATGGAAATATTGGCTCTGTTGTTGGTGATGAATCAGAAGTTGAAATTCCAAATGATCTATTGATTACAACTACTGATGATCCTCTCGCTCATTTGGTAGACTTTGCATATCCAAATTTATTGCAAAATATGTCAGATTACAGGTATTTTCAGAGTAGGGCAATTCTTGCACCCACGCTTGAGAGTGTCGAGAAGGTAAACGATTTTGTCTTGACAATCTTTCCAGGGATAGAAAAGGAGTATTTGAGCTCTGACGCTACATGTCAAGCTGATGAGAATGAAGATGTACAACAAGAGTGGTTCACACCAGAGTTCCTAAATAACATCAAATGTTTGGGACTACCCAATCACAAGTTGACTTTGAAGCCAGGAGTCGCTGTAATGCTACTGCGAAACATAGACCAGACTTCAGGTTTATGTAACGGGACAAGATTAATAGTTAACGAACTTGGCAGCAACGTAATTGGAGCGACGGTAGTGACCGGTAGAAATATTGGAGATAAAGTGTACATTCCAAGAATGAACTTGATCCCTTCAAATTAGGAGTTGCCATTTAAGTTTCAACGGAAACAATTTCCATTAGCAGTATGCTTTGCGATGACCATTAATAAGAGTCAGGGTCAATCATTATCACATATAGGACTTTACCTGCCAAAATCAGTGTTCACCCATGGACAACTTTATGTTGCTTTGTCAAGAGTTAAGAGTCGCAGTGGCCTCAGGGTTTTAATTCTAGACGAAGACGGCAATTCAAAGTCATCAACAACAAATGTCGTGTTCAAAGAGGTTTTTAATAATATTTAGGTAAGAATAATATTATTTTTATTTTAATAGCATGTTATGATTTATACTTTTGTACAAATATTTACTATAGATATAACTAATTTATCTATAACTCTTTTTTCAGATTTGAAATGAAGTGTATAACAAGGAGCCCAACATCCTATGCCAATTGCTTTTCTAATGAAGTTAGTAAGATACTAAATTATCGATCGATAAATTTTTATTAGCTTTTTATATAAAATTTAGTGTAAAATTAACATGCTATTATTACAGTTATATATGTTCTTATTTTTTTCATGTCTCCCTCCTTATGCTTTAAGAATATTATAAACTTCAAACTCTTCTATTTATATTTTACTTTGAATAAAGATAAAACAACATTTAATACGTTTATTATATAACGACGATGATAGTGTTATACTAAATTTAAGAAAATATATGGTTATAAAATATTAATTTTAATTTAACTTATCAAATTTAAATATAAGCCCGTGCATCGCACAGGTTTAACACTAGTATACTAAACAAATAAGAAATAGAGTGAATATCCCACCCGACCCTACCCGACCCTGACAATTATTCCGAAAAGACAACGAGGCTCCAAGAAAAAAAATATCCAATTCAGCTCCGGATCTATTTTTTTTAAACTGAGTAGTTTCTATGTCAAAAAAAACAACATTGACTTTTTTTGACACAGGGACCTTGTTGTCCTTTCAAAGTAATTATCAGGGGTCGAGTTGGTTTTTTTTTGTCAAGAACTTCGTTGTCTTTCGAAGTAATTGTTAGAGGCTGTTTCAGGTTTTTTTCTAAGAAGTATTATATACAACCAACTTTTTTTAATTAGGTGATTAGCTCATTTTTCCGCTTAAGAATCGGTTTAATGACCAACAGAATAAAACATATGCTTAATAATTGGCCAAAAAGTGGTATACCGAAAAGAAATTAAGAAATTGCACAATTTGGAAAGCCTAACTCCTAAGCTTTACTCTGTAAGATCTTGATACTCAAAATAAGTAAATAACATTAATGGTCCATTCACGTGTAGCTGAATAAAGAAAACATAGGTCTTTTTAGGTATTAAAACAAATGGTAGTATTATACTATTAAATGGCTTTATACCCTCAACTGTTGTGCAAATACATTGACCGAATATTTCACTGTTAAATTACATGATCCGTGGCTAAGATAACACTCTAGGAAGAATACAATTATAAATCATCATGAAATGAAATGAAATGAATCAAGATGTAACAAATGAATGCATGCTCCTTAGTGGAATTATTGGCCAGGTTGGAAGAAAGATTTCAATGAATCACTTAAAGAGAGTATGTCTTCACACACTTCAACTGGTTATTGTAAGAGTAAACTATGCCTGGTGATAATTCAGCTAGCACCATGGTTTCTCTATGGTGTAGTCTCACTTGGGATTTCTGGTTTTCTGACCATAGCCCAACTTCATGCAGATCACCTTCTTTCCAGCATATGTTCACTGTGATCCCGCCGCGTACTTTCAATCCTTTCACGCAGCCGTTCGGCCATTTGTCGCGAGGCAACGCCGGAAGCAAGTAAAGGTCCTTCATTGTGCTGTGAACAAGCATTTCTGCAACTGCTGTTGAAAAACTGAAAACAAACCATTTGTCAACACTCAACAGGTTTCTAAAGCAAGAGTTTTATTTTTGATCAGTGAGAAAAGTATATAGTTATACTTCAGCTCAAGCTTTTATATGGTGTTAGTGTGATTGACAAGATAGAAAAATGGTAGAGATCTTTCATAAATATGGGGTTTACCCAAAGTTAGCATCAATCTGGAATGGAGGATGTGTAGTGAAGAGGTTACTGTAGAGTCCTCCTTCATAATTACTTTCATGAAAAGGATCCACCAATACAATCAAGTGCTTTATCATGCGATATGCATGCTCACTGTTCTTAAGTCTTGCCCATAACGCAGCTTTCCAAGTTGTTGACCACCCTGGACCTTCCTCTCCTGAATCACAGTGCAAAATTGGCAACCCATGTTGAATTATTTTATAGTACCAAGGATAAAAATTTGCAGCTTTATGTCATAGATACAAGGTAACATAAACATAGTAGTATTGTAAGAAATATCAGGCATGCATATTGTAAGAAAAAGTTAAATGTTCACACCAAAACACAAACCTCTTTTAATTAGAGTATAATCTGCGGCTTTACAGAGGTCTGGAGTTTTGTCAGGAGTTATTGTGTGCCCTGGAAACAGGCCAAATAAATGTGAAACATGTCTATGATGTATTTCAGGGTCTTGGAAATCTTCTGCCTGAAAAACAAATAAGGTCTTAAGTTAGCATGTTGTTTAAAACCAACACAGAATGCAAAACCTTATTTATTCTCTGTTGATCAGTGAAATAAGAATAAATACCATACGCCACGCGACATAAACTGGAGAGATGAACAACAGAGAATGGAGGGCATACATACCCATTCCATAATGGAACCATCACTAGCAATTTTTGTTGGTGGAAGCTTGGACTGAACCTCAGTTACCCTTTTGATAATAGCATCATTACTTGTCCCCAGAACCTGTATTTGAGGAACTTATTGACCAAGATAAAATCAGGATAACAGGAAACAACCGTTGCTTTGAGCACAAGATCAACTTCACCTCAGCAGCAGATACAATTGAAGAGAAAACTTCTTTGATGATCGATATGTCCATAGTAGTCGAGTAGCTCACACTGGCAGGCTTTTGATCTGGTGCAATGAACATGTGCTCTGGTGAAGTTGATGGGTTGGTTTCTAATAATCCATTAGGACCTTCAATCAACCAATCCAACAGAAACGAAGTACATCCTTCCAATAAAGGATATGCCTTATTTTTTAGAAAATCCTAATATGAAACAAAAATCACTCATTACTATAGGATATGAATACCCCAAAAAAGGAAAGGAAATATTAATGCAAGTGCCATCATAACTTACTTTGTCCATTGTATAAGTATAATGCTCCCATAGATGGGTACAAAGCCAAGCTCCACCCATTGGCCATAATGCCCAAACTGCAAGACCTCGATCTGGGGACGATTTAGCCCATATGTCAGAAACTTGATGTGCAACCCAACCGTTTGCTTCATAGTTCACCTGTATACAGTATCAAATGGTGTTCAGGATGCAATATATGAAATCCATGAGAAGGTGGCTAGATTGCTGTGCAAATGGCTATATGCTATAATAACCTTTTTTTCGTTTGCTTCAAGTGGAGCCGAGGAGAAAAGGAGGAGGAAATACCTTTGCAGTTTTACTACCAGTGACTGACAAAGAGGAAATGTAATCAAATAATGGCTCTTGACATTCATGTAGATTGCAAGCAAGAGTTGGCCAATAGTTCATTTGAAGATTAATGTTCAAGTGAGGCGCACCGCTGCATGATAACAAAGGAATACAAGTTACAAACTCATGCAGGCTCAAGATTCTTGTTCCATATGCCCTGTAGATTTGAGACCTGAGTTCCAGCACGCGAACTAGAAATTAGTATATACCTACCATATTGAAACAAGAGCTCCACAAATGAAGGATCTTCATCTGTTTGAAAAGAGCTGATCCTCGCCAAAGTTGGAATGGTTTGAGGGATGTTAGATTGAGAGGAAACCAATTTCCTATTCTTCACAGCAGCCTTGCTGCTTTTCGAGAGTTGCAACGACACACGATGAAATAGATTTTGATAGTCATCCAAATGGCGTGAATAAAGGTTAGCATATGACAACTTTTTAACCGATTTCATTGTATTGAGAGAATCTGAAGTAGGATTCTTCTTAGAGTTTTCAGGCTTAGTGAATGGCCCATCAAATGAAGAAGAAGCTGTCAGAAGCAAAATAGCAGAATCTGAACCTTCAATCCTAAGCTTTGGACCTTCCAAAACATGCACAACCCCCTTCTCACCAGTAATTTGTACATCAAGGACAGCAGAAAACTTAATTCCCTTCGGATCAATACTTGAATTAGCCATCGATGAAGGTGGTGACTTTGCATTCGGTGGTATCCTTCTGCTAGGACAGCTTCCTTCCATTATTACCTGATTTTGGCCACTAACTTGCAAATTGTGAGGTAATTTGCTATCCAAAGACACTGTAAATGACAAAGAAGCTGGCTTGCTTGCAGAAATCCTTGACACTATCACTTGGTCTGGATAAGAAGCAAAATGTTCTCTGCTGAATTCAACATCACCAACAGAGTATTTTACTTTTGCTGTTGCAGTATCCAAATCCAGCTCTCTGTAGTAAGACTCATTCGAGTATACAGCATGAGAATCGTCAAATTCTAGCTTGATATCACCAAGAAGTTGGTACACCTTCACATTAAGTCATAACAGTTAGAGATGATTACCAACAATGACTAATTTAAAGCTTCTACCAACTCAGAAAAATGAGAATCCTAGTTGAATAAAAGCATGTAACTTATATATTAACAATTTAGCAATAACATATCATGCTGCTGGGTTGTCAAAACTTATTTTGGTGATGGTGGATATATTTACTGTAACAAATTACTTACAGCAGAAGGCTCTCCTGACAAATTGACAGCTTCTTCTGTAGCTTGAGAGTAATTTCTGTTATCAACAAGTTTTCGAACTTTAGCCAATGCTGCTGGAGCACTACTGTTGGTGTAATCGCCAGGCATTCCAGTCCAAAGTGTGTCTTCTGTTAAAGCAATTCAAGAACCTTCATGGTCTCAAATAAATGATAGCAATCTACTTTCAAACTCCAAAAGAACATGAAGCCAAATCTAATTGTTTTTTTTAATCCCATGTTGAGTTTCTAGCAACAAACTAAACTGCCCAGACACAGCATTCTATCAATTATTTTTAAGTCATAATTAATGGCCTGTATCAGTATACATACCGTTTTAAAGGTTTTAAGATTTTTGTGAAAATAATGTTTTATGTTAATAATTTAAATATGAATAAAAGAGAAACTGACTACTTATTTAACAGTTTAGTCTTTTCAAAATGCACGTGATATTATGATATTAGGCTACTAGCTTGGTCCATAAAAAGATTTTTGAGATATATATATATACACACACACACTACATGTTGACATCTTTTTGGATCATTCATTTTTGTTTTTCATGCTCACCAGTTTATTTATCATGTGACATTATTCGGAGACTAACACAATGCCATATGCATCTTTTAAGAACTAGACAAAAGAATATATTAGAGTAATTAAGTGATATTATACATTATACTAATATAAATCATAAATGTATATTTGGGAATTAAATAACCAGTCTATTCAAAAAAAAACTTTAACTAAAATAATTTTTTCCTAGAGGAAGAAAAAAAAAAAAAGCTGATGAAAATATCCAAAAAAAACACGAAAAGATAAGATCCAGCAAAAAGTGTGCAAGATTTGGACTTTCTAAAAAAGAAAGACACTTTAAGACTAACCATTTAGCTGGAGAAGCTCCGATGAAACACCACCCCAAATCATAGCCCCAAGACGGCCATTTCCGATGGGTATGGCATCGGTCCAGTTGATTGCAGCTTCAGAGAACGTAACCTTCAATGGCCTGCTACCACCATCCTCTTCCTCCATTCCACTTATTGTCCTCCACCACTCTTTCTGTGGGGCTCTCCGTACCATATTATTCTCCTCCATTGCAAAAGAAAGAGATATTCAGAAAAAGGCAGAGATTCAGAAAGAGCAGCAGGGGTACGGTTTAGCTACTTACTGGTTTTGAGGAATGAGAAGGTGAAGCATAGAAAAGAAACAACAGCAGAGTCAGCAATAGCCTTGGAGGAACTTGAAGTGANACAAAAGAATCTAATGCCTAATGCAACAACACAATTAGTTACAATTAAGCACACTATGGTACGTAATAATATTATAATGAAATAATTAAAGGTAAAGTATATTATACTCAAGAAATGATGATGAAAAGAACATCAACCTCGTAAGTCGTAAAGAGAAAGGAGAATCTTGTTGGCGGTGGGAGTGGGATGAAGAAGAAGAAGAAGAAGAAGTAAATAAATAAATGGCACGTGAAGGTGCAGGATAAGTCCGGTGGGAGCTGCAACCTGCGGGACAGTCCAGACTGTATGGTTTGTATACATAGATAGATAGATGTACTAAGATTTACTATATGATATGATTTTGATTATATTTATATTTAAATTTAAATAAAAGAGGAATATTAATTATTAAGAGTCAACAAATTTTATAATTTATAATTATTAATTAATTATGATTTATGTTTTTAATAATATAATATAAAATAATTTATTTTTTTTAATTAAATATTGATCAAATTTTAATAAAAATACTGTATTCTAACCCTTCTCTAAATGAAATAAAAGAATGGTTTGGTGGGATGTATTTTGGGATGGACAAGAAGGCAACAAGGACAGTAGTAGGCGGTGGATACGGTGAGCTAATATTGCATTTAAGAAGGAAAATCTCCCTCTTTACACACTATCCATCACTCAATAAGTAACAATCAAAGAGCCAATTTCTTTTCTTTTCAGACCATACAGGTAAAATTGTTTTCCGAATTATTAAATCATTTATAAAAGATACTTTTAAAATTTAATGATATTTTAAATATCACAAAAAATAAAAAATATCATTGTTTTATGAGTAACAAATACTTTTTGGATGCCAATGAGTTATAACTCAAATGACATAGACTTCTCATACTCAATTAAGAGGTTGGTGAGTTCGAGTCTCCTATCTTTGATATAAAAAAAAACAAATACTTTTTGGATTTGATTTGAAAATTTATAAAAATATAATTTCTTTATTTTTAAAAATATTTTTTACTATTAATAAAATTTATTTATTTAAATGGAAATGTGGGACTGTATATTCAAAAGTATAAAATCAATGCTAGCGTTAAATTTTAAATTTATTGTATCAAAAGTTAAACTCACCAACCAAACCATTTCTTATTTGGTTTTGTTGAAAGTGCTGAAATCTATCTACTTATAAACGCGTTTCACTGTACTGCATTCAGATCTTAGATAATAAATAGAAACGAAAATGAGATGTTCCAACCGGTTTAGGTTTAGGCACTGGCCTGGCAACAACTCACCAAGTTTGTGCTATATATGTATCCAACACTTCGGCGATGATCATTATCCCATACATAAAAAATATCAGCATGCTGAGGCTTCTGCTGTGGGGTCACGTGCCCAAATAGCCCACTAGCATTTATTGTTTTAATTGCTACTTCTTAATAATCTCTGAGGTTGCCTATAAAATTTAAAAGTTAAAGTTAAATGTTTTAGATACTCAAATCGTAAATGTCACACCCACTATTAAAATTTAAATACAACTAGAGTGAGATTCACGCAAAAATAATTAGATTGTGTTCACTACTGTGTCATGAAAGTGATGTAGTGACACTTTGCTTAACTTTTAAGTTGGCATCATATATGTAAAGTAATCCAAACTAAATGACATAGTAAAAGCAATTGATTTTGTTTGCTGGAGTAATGCAGTTGAAATCAAGAACTACTCTTTTTCATATTATTCAATTTTAAAAACAAAAATTTTAATTTTCAAATATGAATCAAAATACCGCAAGCAAGTAACTTCAATCAAGTACTAATGAACGAAGTATGGAAATAGTTTCTTTTAGAATCCATTTGACCCAAAAAAAAAATTGCTAGGAATATTTGTTAAGAATTTAAGAGTAAAAGATTTCTATTGAGAAAACAAAGATTTTAAGTTTTCCAATGACATATAATATACAAGTTTGAACGTATACGTTATTACGTTACCTCAAGAATATACTTCAATTTGAGAAAGCCTGCGCTTTATAGTTTCTTCCGTAAGATCTTGATACTCAACATAAGTGGTCTAATCACGTGAAGCTGAACTAAAAAAATAATGATGTTTTTTTTTATCGTTTGTATTAAAAAAATGGTAGCATTATTAACGGGTTTTATAGTTTATAGTTTATACCCTCCATTGTAATGCAAATTCATTATATTGATTTACATATTCCAAGGCTAATTGGTTGAACTACCAAAAGATTTTCAAGGATTCAATTCAGCAATGGAATATGTCTTCAGTCTTCACACATTTCAACTGGCTATTACATGAGTAAACTATGCCTGGTGATAATTCAGCTAGCACCATGGTTTCTCTATGGTGTAGTCTCACTTGGGATTTCTGGTTTTCTGACCATAGCCCAACTTCTTGCAGATCACCTTCTTTCCAGCATATGTTCACTGTGATCCCGCCGCGTGCTTTCAATCCTTTCACGCAGCCGTTCGGCCATTTGTCGCGAGGCAATGCCGGAAGCAAGTAAAGGTCCTTCATTGTGCTCTGAACAAGCATTTCTGCAACTGCTGCTGAGAAACTGGCAACACACAATGTTTTGTTTTCAGTTCAAGCCTTCATATGGTGGAAATACAAATATGATACAGTTCTTCCAAAATGATGGTGCTTACCCAAAGTTTGCATCAATTTGGAAAGGGGGATGTGCAGTGAACAGGTTACTGTAGAGTCCTCCTCCAAAGCTAACTTCATGTTCAGGGTTCACCAAGACAATCAAGTGCTTTACCATGCGATATGCGTGCTCACTGTTGTTAAGACGTGCCCACAATGCAGCTTTCCAAGTTGTTGACCACCCTGGACCATCCTCTCCTGCAACAACCCAGTGCAACAAGCCAACAATGTTGAATTGTTTTCTAGTGTTAAAGGATTAAAAACTCCACAGAGACAGGATAACATATATATAACAATCTCTAATCTGATAAGGCTTGTAACTCCTATACTGTCATTAAAATAATCTTAACTATCACACTGCATCATTTATAACTGTTTTAAAATGATGAATAACTTACTTACAGCTACTAAGTTCTTTCAATAGTTTTCCATCATAACAAATAACAGCCATGCATGTTGCAAGGAAAAGTTAACCATTCATTACTGTAAAGAATTTAGAAGTGGAAGTTCTCATAACAAACCTCTCTTAATTAGTGAGAGATCTGCAGCTATACAGATGTCTGGAGTTTTTCCAGGAGTTATTGTGCGCCCCGGAAACAGGCCAAATAGGTGCGAAAGATGTCTATGATGCACCTCAGGATCCTGGAAATCTTCAGCCTGTCAGATAAATAAGATCTTAAATTTGGCATGGAGTTGAAAGCCAATGCTTAATGGTGGGACTTGATCACCCTAAATCAGAACAAAATAACAAATACCACATGGCAAAAGCTGGCAAAATGTGTTGCCTCAAGTGATCGAAGGGAGTTAAAAGTCTAGTATATCTAAATTAATGAATTAAGTGAGAAACCAGAGAACATTTTTAACATATCTTGACTCAAAACTTTATGATAATGGGTTTATAGGTCTTTTGAAATATACACTATTCACTTAATCAATATGTGACCAAACTACTAACACTTTAAATTCTAACAAAATGGATAACAGAAAATGGAGGGCATACCCATTCCATAACAGATCCATCCCTAGCAATTTTTACTGGTGGCAGCTTGGACTGAGCCTCAGTTACTCTTTTGATAACAACATCATTACTTGTCCCTAAAACCTGTATTTGAGGAACTTATTTTCCAAGATTAAACTAGCATGGTAACTAATAAGCATAAGTTTGAGCAAATGATCTTTTTCACCTCAGCAGCAGATACAATTGATGAAAAAACTTCTTTGATGATTGACATGTCCATGGTTGTCGAGTAGCTCACACTGGCAGGCTTTTGATCTGGTGCAATGAACATGTGCTCCGGTGAAGTTGACGGGTTGGTTTCTAATAATTCATTACGGCCTTCAATCAACCAATCCAACAAAAATAAAGTGCATCCTTCCAACAAAGGATATGCCTTGTTTTTGAGAAACTCCTAATATGAAAGAAAAATCAATGATCCTTTCAGTATTCCTATTTTGTCATACTGAAACCACAAAAATAAAATGCAATGAATGGCTCTATAGGTTATAATAGTAAATGATATGCAAATTCAACAACTTGGGAAGATCTAAAATTGCTAAAACCACTTTTACATCTCCTCTCAAGACCAGCTTTGAGCTTATTCTTTAAATTGAGGCCTGGATAAGTTATTCAAAAGCCACAACTTAACTTTGTCCATTGTATAAGTATAATGCTCCCATAGATGGGTACAGAGCCAAGCTCCACCCATTGGCCATAATGCCCAGACCGCAGGACCTGCATATGCGGATGATTTAGCCCATATGTCAGAAACATGATGTGTAACCCAACCATTTGCTTCATAGTTCACCTGTATAAAGGATCAAATGGAATTCAGGATACAACATATAAAATATTAAAATCCATGACATGGTGACCAAATGCTCTGCTAATGGCTATATGCTACAGCAGTCATTGTTTCTTTTGCTTTTGGCTTCAATTGGGGACAAAGGTGAAAGTAGGAGATACCCTTGCAGTTTTACTTCCACTGACAGACAAAGCGGAAATGTAATCAAATAGCGGCTCTTGACACTCATGTAAGTTGCAAGGAAGAGATGGCCAATAGTTCATTTGAAGATTAATGTTCAAGTGAGGAGCACCACTGGATGACAAAAAAAAACAGATAAATTTCTTATATATATATATCAATGATCCTTTCCATACTCTCATGATAATTACTAATTAGCACACTTTTTGCTGTCTTTTTTATCTTGCCTTAGTTTGGGGGGTGGGTGGGGAGGCTACCTGGAAAATAAACGAACATAGATAGGAAAACATACTCCCATTTAGGCTCAAGTTCATTGTTCCATATACCCTGTAGATTTGCCACCTGAGTTCCAGGACGGGAACTTGAAATAAGTAGATATCGACCATATTGAAACAAAAGCTCCACAAGTGAAGGATCTTCATCTGTTTGAAAAGAGCTGATTCTCGCCGAAGTTGGAATGGTTTGAGAGGAAACCAATTTCCTATTCTTCCCAGCAGTCTTACTGCTTTTAGAGAGTTTCAACGACACACGATGAAATAGGTTCTGATAGTCATCTAAGTGGCGTGCATAAAGCTTAGCATACAACAATTCTTTTACTGACTTCATTGTATTGAGGGAGTCTGAAGTAGGGTCCTTCTTAGAGTCTTCAGGTTTTGTGAATGGTCCATCAAAAGAAGAAGAAGCTGTCAGAAGCAAAACAACAGAATCTGAACCTTCAATCCTTAATTTCGAACCTTCCAAAACATGCACAATCCCCTTTTCACCACTGATCTGTACATCAAGAACAGCAGAAAACTGAATTCCCTTTGAATTGGCACTTGAACTCTCTTTTGTCTCACCAGGACAGCTTCCTTCCATTATTACCTGATTTTGGCCACTAACTCTTAAATTGTGATGTAATTTGCTGTCCAATGATACTGTAAATGACAAAGATGCTGGCCTGCTTGCAGAAATCCTTGACACTATTACTTGGTCTGGATAAGAAGCAAAATGTTCTCGACTATATTCTACATCACCCACAGAGTATGTTACTTTTGCTGTTGCCGTATCCAAATCCAGCTCTCTGTAGTAAGACTCATTAGAGTATGCAGCATGAGAATCGTCAAACTCTAACTTGATATCACCAAGAAGTTGGTACATCTTCACGGGAAAAAAATCATAACAGTTAGAGATGACTCCCAAGCATGTTAAAGCGTCCATTAATTCATGTTCCAACTCCAAAAACCCAAATGATGACCACTAAGCACATATTTAGGGAGTGGAGTAGACAACCTCAAAAATATGAGAATCCTAGTTAAATAAAATGATGTAAATTATATGTAACAAAATAGTCACCTACTCAATTCCCCATTGACTATATATAATTGTGTATCATGTTGTTGATTTCACCAAAAACCAGGTTAATATACAAATCATCATTTACAAATTATGCAGTGGGGATTATATTAACTATAACATAGTACATACAGCACCAGGACCTCCTGACAATTTGAGAGCTTCTTCTGTAGCTCCAGAGTAATTTCTGTTATCAACAAGTTTGCGGACTTCAGCCAGTGCTGCCGGAGCAGTGCTGTCGGTATAGTTGCCAGGTGTCCCAGTCCAAAGTGTGTCCTCTGTAAAGCAATTCAAAAGTCTTCATTTCAGCAAACAACATGCATCAGAAAGAGATAGCTGCTTGGTTTCCCTCTGCAGGATGCAGCATAACCTTATGCTTGATAGCTCACATATATAATTTTCAACAAAAACATTCAACTGTTATAACAGATTTTTGCTCCTTATCCCCAATTAATCTAACTAACATCATGACAATGCCTTCCTATAAAAAATTAGTTATGTGTGATGTGAATAAACATTATGGAAAAGTCTAGGGGCCAGCAACTTTTGTGTTTTCTGGCCAACACTTAACCATCAAAACAAAAGTGAGTGATTTTCCAACATTAGATGTAATCTCACACCATTAAAAACACTATTGATGGCCAATTGATGGTTACAAAACACCAAAATTGCTGGCACCCTAGCATTCCTCTAAATATTAAGTAGATGTGTAGTGATTAGTAGCATTTCTGATTTCTGAATATGTAATTTAGGATATGGCTATAATCAGTTTTCTATGCATGGTTTAGCCGAAATCTCTTCACTTTCATAAACATACGTTTTAAACAAAAATGTCCAAAATGAAATCAAAAGAAATATGATTTAGGGTGTTGGTTTACTAACCATTGAGCTGAATAAGTTCTGATGAAACGCCACCCCAAATCATGGCCCCAAGACGGCCATTTCCGATGGGTATGGCATCGGTCCAGTGAGTAGCACCCTCACAGAATGTTACCTTCAGGGGGACATCATCCTCCATATTCCACTCTCCATTCTCCTTCATTGCAAAATCAACACACTACTGAACATCATGCACAGTAGAAGGATATAAATTATGAAGTAACAGTGCGTGCTGCAACTACTTACTGTTAATGATGAGGAATGGGAGAGTGGAACATTGAAAGCTAACAGTAGAAAGAGCAGTAGCCTTGCAACAACTGAAGATTGCTTTTCAATTGAAGTCATTTATTTGAGGCCCGTAGTGCCTGCACTTTCTCCCACAAAGTCCGATGAGAACAAATTGAGAATAATATTGATTAGAGAAAACTATTTTGAAGTGATAAACTGAGAATATTGGAAATGGAATTTTGCTTAGTACACGTAGAATTTACATAGTACGTACCACTAAAAGTTAGTACATTCTTTCTTTTGATTAAATGGATTCTCTCCAGTTTTTTTAACACTCCACAAAATGTAATGTGATTTTTTGCAATTAATTTTATAAGTGGGATTAAAATTAAATATGAAAGAGAGCAATAAAAGGTGAAAAATCACAATTAATACCATCCAATTTTTTTCACTGAAGATGATCTACTCCCCTTTCTCTGTAGCAAGCTAGTTATGTATAACTCCTCCTTTATTTGTCTCTTGGAGTCTTGGTTTAGATTTTGGGTTAATACTGAAATTGGTTTTTTGAAAGATCATTTATTTTTTAAATTAGTTTTCAAAAGATTTTTTTAGTTATATTAATTCCTGAAAGATAAAACGTAAGTTAAATTAGTCTTTTTGTTAGTTAGATGATGACGTAGTAAGTTAATGCCACGTGTCATAAAATGATTGGTTGACGTATCAGGTTAGTGACACCTAGCACGTCGCGTGTCACTCAACATGTAAAAAAGTTATTTATAATCAAAATAGTTCTTGAAAGTCCAGAGACGACAGACGTAAGTCATTTTTATCTCTAAAATTTTAAAATTTAATCAAATTAGTTCTTATATAAATTTCTTTTATTTTTCTTTCATAATAAATTTGAAAATGTAAAATTTTAAAATACAAATGATAAAATAATTTTATAATAATTTAATTATTTTTATTATTTTATGTAAAGAGAATTTTATTTATTAAGGTCTAAAAAATAATATTAAAATTAGTACTACAAAAAAATTTTAAATTTAATATTATGAAAAAAATAAAAGAAATTTATATAAGGACTAATTTGATTAAATTTTAAAATTTTAGAGATGAAAATCACTTACATCTAGACTTTTAAGAACTATTTTAATTATAAATAATTTTTTGACTAAGTGTCACTAATCTGATACGTCAACCAATCATTTTGTAACACATGACATTAATTTATCACATCATCATATTACATGACACTTAACATGATACGTCATCATCTTAATGAAAAAACTAATTTAACTTACGTTTAAGGATTAATATAATTAAAAAAAAAATTAGCAACTAATTTAAAAGATGAGTGATGTTTCAAAAACGAATTTAACTATTAACCTTTTAGATTTCTAATTCTACATAGATTGTTTAGTTTTCGGCCTCTTGATCTCTTGTTATTGATTGGTGTTAAGGTCATTGTGGTCCACTCATTTACACCATTACGTTACATGATAATATGATATTGAAACGTTTCAGAGTTGAGAATAATAGTACTATTTGTCAGAATTCTTTTCTTTTTTGAAATTAATAAGCCCTAAATTTGCACAAATGCATGATTGCTATAGAAAGAAAACTCAGGTATAATAGATTTGATGTGAAGTTGATAATTGAAAATCGTTAAATAAAAATTTAGTTAAATCAGTTAAATCAGTTAACATCAACTTCACGTAAAGTCAATTGCACAGTTTTCACCTTACTATAAATAAAGATTGAATATTTAACCTGATCTTGATAAACTTTTTTAAATTATGACATTTCTAAAAAAAATAATTTTTTTTTAATTTTTAATATTTAATTTTATGAGAAATAAAAATAAAAGCTAAACATTCTTAACAATTATTATTAAAGGATAACGATATTTTCAAAAAAAAAAGAATTTGTTAATCTTAGTTGGTTTTTAATGGATAAATCAATAGTTTAACATGCTATGTAGACTTATTCTATTAATATAGTGAAAAAATATTGATAGAACGGCTAATCAATTTCATAAAATAAATATGAAAAACTAAAAAAATATTTTTTTTTTTGAGAATTTTATTATCTTTTAAAATAATTGTTTAAGATTTTTTCTAATAAATAAAGTATTTTAAATCACCCAAAGAGAGTGTTTTAGACTAAACAAGGGTTAAGAGCAAGTAAAATCACTTTTAACCTATTACTAGGCGATAGAAATTGACCGAATCGAGATGAATTTTTATTTAAGTGAGTCTATTTCGTATTGTAAATGTATAATTTAAGTCTAAATTTGTTATTTTTTGTAAGTTTTTTTAAAGTTCGAGTTCAACCTGTTTAAAAATCCAACAAGCTCATAATTGTTAGTTACATATTATAATCATACTTCTAATTCATAAACAAACATTTTTAAAAGAATTACAATCTTAGTTTTTTTTGTGACAATTACAATCTTAGTTAACCTTGAATATGATTTTTTGGTTTTGTTTTGGGTTTTTTACAAGTAAATAATTAAAAATCCAAACTAAATAATATTTCGACACATCAGTCCAATAAATTTTATAAGTTTTTTTTATGCATATAATCTAAGCTATGTCTAAAACGAGTAGAGCTACATCTCGTTTGGCTAACCTCTCTCCCTTTCAACCCTACTGATATATAAGAGGAGTGTTAGGGCTAGCAACTTTTGTAATTTGTAATTATTAAATAGTCATCAATGATGATTTAAATGGTGTGAAATTTCATTTAATGGTTCACTTTTTTTTTCTGGTTATATACTGGCCAAAATTTAATAAAGTTGCTCCCCCTAAACTTTTTCGATATTATAATGATCAATAATATAGTGGACAAAGTATAAGACATATCTAAACACTATATAAATACACGTATCATATCCTAATCGATTTAGGTGAAGATTAGTTATTTACACGCACAAAATCCACTTCGTGTTTGGACGCACTTAGGAAGGTAATTTGGCATTATTGAGAGGCAAATACAATTATTATTATTACTCTTCATTCAAAGCACTTGGGATTTTGCTAGGAATATATGAGAGTAAAAGATACTTCAATTTGGAAAACATGCGCTTCATTATCGTAAGATCTTGATACTCAAATATAACATAAGTGGTCTAATCACGTGAAGCTGAATTAAAAAAGAAATGGTCTTTGTTTAGGTTTGTATTAAAAAATGGTAGAATTATTAACGTGTTTTATAGTTTATAGTTTACACCCTCCACCGTAATGCAAATTCATTATTTGGTTTAATACTACTCCGTTAAATTACATACTCCAAGGCTAACATGACTCTAGGAGAATACATTATAATTGCTTGAACTACCAAAATCATGCATGCACAGTAGAAGATTTATTCGGCAGGTTGGAAGAAAGATTTTCAAGGATTCAATCCAGCAACAGACTATGTCTTCACACATTTCAACCGGCTATTACATGAGTAAACTATGTCGGGTGATAAATCTGTTAGGACCATGGTTTCTCTATGATGTACTCTCACTAGGGATTTCTGGTTTCCTGACCACAGCCCAACTTCATGCAGCTCTCCTTCTTTCCAGCATATGTTCACTGTGATCCCGCCGCGTGCTTTCAATCCTGTCACACAGCCGTTCGGCCATTTGTCGCGAGGCAATGCCGGAAGCAAGTAAAGGTCCTTCATTGTGCTTTGAACAAGCATTTCTGCAACTGCTGCTGAGAAACTGGCAACACACAATGTCAGAATGTTTTTGTTTTCAGCTCAAGCCTTCATATGGTGGAACCGTGTAAATGAAATTGACAGCTTAGATATAAATATGATACAGTTCTTCCAAAATGATGGTGCTTACCCAAAGTTTGCATCGATTTGAAAAGGGGGATGTGCATTGAACAGGTTACTGTAGAGTCCTCTCTGAAAACCAACTTCATGTTCAGGGTTCACCAAGACAATCAAGTGCTTTACCATGCGATATGCGTGCTCACTGTTGTTAAGACGTGCCCACAATGCAGCTTTCCAAGTTGTTGACCACCCGGGACCATCCTCTCCTGTGACAATACAGTGCAGAAATGGCAACTAATGTTGAATTGTTTTCTAGTATGTAAGGATTAAAACTCTACAGATACAGGGTAACCGGTAACTTAACCATAACAATCTTTAATCTGATTCAGGCTTGTAACTGTGACTCCTATACCGTCATTAGAATAATCTTAATTATCCCACTGCATCTTATATAATTGTTTTAAAATGATATGAATAACTTACTTAGAGCTATTATAGTTCTTTCAATAGTTTTTTCAACATAACAAATAACAGCCATGCATGTTTTAAGGAAAAGTTAAACTATTCACACTGGAAACAAATTTAGAATTGAAAGTTCTCATAACAAACCTCTTTTGAATAGAGTGCGATTTGCAGCTTCACAGATGTCTGGAGTTTTTTCAGGAGTTATTGTGTGCCCTGGAAAGAGGCCAAATAGGTGCGAAAGATGTCTATGATGTACTTCAGGATCCTGGAAATCTTCTGCCTGCCAGATAAATAAGATCTTAAATTTAGAAAAATGTGTTGGCGCAAGTGATCAAGGGGAGTTAAAAATCCAGCAGATCTAAATCAATGAATTGAGAAACGAGAGAACATTTTTAACATCATATCTTAACTCAAAACTTTATGACAATGGGTTTATAGGTCTTTCAAAATATATACTATTCACTTCATCAATATGCGAGTAATGCGACCAAACTACTACCACTTCAAATTCTGACAAAATGGACAACAGAGAAGGGAGGCCTACCCATTCCATAACAGATCCATCCCTAGCAATTTTTATTGGTGGAAGCTTGGACTGAGCCTCAGTTACTCTTTTGATAACAGCATCATTACTTGTCCCCAAAACCTGTATTTGAAAAACTTATTTACCAAGATTCATAGTAGATAATAATCATTAAGTTTGAGCAAAAGATCACCTCAGCAGCGGATACAATTGATGAGAAAACTTCTTTGATGATTGACATGTCCATGGTTGTCGAGTAGCTCACACTGGCAGGCTTTTGATCTGGTGCAATGAACATGTGTTCCGGTGAAGTTGACGGGTTGGTTTCTGATAATTCATTATGGCCTTCAATCAACCAATCCAACAAAAATAAAGTACATCCTTCCAACAAAGGATATGCCTTGGTTCTAAGAAACTCCTAATATGAAAGAAAAATCAATGATCCTTTCAATATTTCTATTTTGACTTCTCTAAACCACAAAAGTAAAGTGCAATGACTGGTTCTACAAGTTATAATACTAAATGATCTGCAAATTCAACAACTTGGGAAGATCTAAAATTGGTAAATCTACTTTTACTTCCCCTCTCAAGACCAGCTTTGAGCCGCTCAAATATGTTATTCAAAAGCCATAACTTACTTTGTCCATTGTATAAGTATAATGCTCCCATAGATGGGTACAAAGCCAAGCTCCACCCATTGGCCATAATGCCCAAACTGCACGACCTCGATCAGGGGACGATTTAGCCCATATGTCAGAAACTTGATGTGCAACCCAACCGTTTACCTCATAATTCACCTGTATACAGTATCAAATCGAATTCAGGATACAACAAAAAAAAAAATCCATGACATGGCAACCAGATGCTCTGCTAATGGCTATATGTTATAGCAGCCACTGTTTCTTTTGCTTTTGGCCTCAATTGGGGGAAAAGGTGAAAGCAGGAGATACCTTTGCAGTTTTACTTCCACTGACTGACAAAGAGGAAATGTAATCAAATAGTGGCTCTTGACACTCACGTAAGTTGCAAGGAAGAGATGGCCAATAGTTCATTTGAAGATTAATGTTCAAGTGAGGAGCACCACTAGATGACAAGAAAAAGGAAAGTTAAAT
>NC_029793.2:144616282-144630578 GCF_000816755.2 Arachis ipaensis | reverse complement strand
AATTAGAACACTTTTTGTTGTAATTTTTTTATCTTGCCATAGTTTGGGGGTGGGTGGGGAGGAAATAAATGAACATAGATAGGAAAACATACTCCCATTTAGGCTCAAGTTCTTCGTTCCATATACCCTGCAGGTTTGCCACCTGAGTTCCAGGACGTGAACTTGAAATAAGTAGATATCGACCATATTGAAACAAAAGCTCTACAAGTGAAGGATCTTCATCTGTTTGGAAAGATTTGACCCTTGCCGAAGTTGGAATGGTTTGAGAGGAAAGATTTGACCTTTTACAGAGTTTCAATGACACACGATGAAATAGGTTCTGATAGTCATCCAAGTGACGTGAATAAAGGTTAGCATATGACAATTTTTTTACCGACTTCATTGTGTTGAGGGAGTCTGAAGTAGGGTCCTTCTTAGAGTCTTCAGGTTTTGTGAATGGTCCATCAAAAGAAGAAGAAGCTGTCAGAAGCAAAACAACAGAATCCGAACCTTCAATCCTTAATTTTGAACCTTCCAAAACATGCACAATCCCCTTTTCACCACTAATCTGTACATCAAGAACAACGGAAAATTGAATTCCCTTTAAATTGGCACTTGAATTCACTTTTGGTGGTTGCCTCTCACCAGGACAGCTTCCTTTCATTAGTACCTGATTTTGGCCACAAACTTGCAAACTGTGAGGTAATTTGCTATCCAAAGACACTGTTAATGACAACGAAGCTGGCTTGCTTGCAGAAATTCTTGACACTATTACTTGGTCTGGATGAGAAGCAAAATGTTCTCTACTATATTCTACATCACCCACAGAGTATTTTACTTTTGTTGTCGCAGTATCCAAATCCAGCTCTCTGTAGTAAGACTCATTCGAGTATGTAGCATGAGAATCGTCAAATTCTAACTTGATATCACCAAGAAGTTGGTACATCTTCACATAAATAAAAAATAAAAAAAAAACTAACAGTTAGAGATGACTATGTTAAAGCTTCCTTTAACTCATGTTCCAACTTGGCAACTCCAAAATCCAAATGAAGACCACTAAGCAGATATTTAAGGAGTGGAGTAGACAACCTCAAAATATGAGAATCCTAGTTGACTATAAATAATTAGATATCATATTGTTGGTTTGTCAACACCAAAGCCGGGTTAATATATAAATCATCATTGATAAATTAGGCTCGGTGGGGATTATATTAACTATAATAAATTACATACGGCACCAGGACCTCCTAACAATTTGAGAGCTTCTTCTGTAGCTCCAGAGTAATTTCTATTATCGACAAGTTTGCGGACTTCAGCCAGTGCTGCCGGAGCGGTGCTGTCGGTATAGTTGCCAGGCGTCCCAGTCCAAAGTGTGTCCTCTGTAAAGCAATTCAAAAGTCTTCATTTCAGCAAACAACATGCATCAGAAAGAGATAGCTGCTTGGTTTCCCTCTGCAGGATGCAGCATAACCTTAACCTTGATAGCTCACATATATAATTTTCAACAAAAACATTCAACTGTCAGAGCAGATTTTTGCTCCTTATCCCCAATTAATCTAACAAACATCATGATGAAGCATTCCAAAATGATTGATGGTAAATTAAGGGCATCACAAGGCTTCCTATAAAAAGTAGTTTTGTGTGATGTGGATAATAAGAACGAAACAAGAACCATTGTCGTGGTTAGTAGCAATTCTGATTTCTGAATATGTAATTGGGCATATGGCTATAATCAGCTTTTAAAAATGTTATTCGTACACCAAAATCAGCTACCAATATATTTGTGTATAAATACATGTATGATTTAATTTATTTTTAATGTGTATTTGTATTTCAATATGTATTTTATACTAGAGTCGACTTTGATGGCTGATTTTGTGGTGTACACGTAACATAGTTGATCAGCTATGCATACATTCTAACTCTAACCTCATCAAATATTCAAGCTGAAATCAAAAGAAAGATGGTTTAGGTTTAGGGTGTTTGTTTACCAACCATTGAGCTGGATAAGTTCCGATGAAACGCCACCCCAAATCATGGCCCCAAGACGGCCATTTCCGATGGGTATGGCATCGGTCCAGTGGGTAGCACCCTCAGAGAACGTAACCTTGAGGGTGCCATTATCCTCCATATCCCATTCTCCATTCTCCTGCATTGCAAAATCAAGACACTAGTTGACATCATTCATAGTAGAAGGTGATAGATTATTTAACTAACAGAGAGTGCTGAAATTACTTACTGTTGATGATGATGAGGAATGAGTGAGTGGAACATTGAAAGCTAAGAGCAGAAACAGCAATAGCCTTGCAACAAATGAAGATTGCTTTTCCATTGAAGTCATTTGAGGCCCGTAGTGCCTCTGCACGAAAAAGAGGGGAATAAAAGAACATCTTTTTCGAGTTGGCGGATACTGCAACGAAAGTTTTCAAATGTATCTTTGGCCGAATCTCAAAGCTGGACCATTAGACGTGTTTTGGCGCCATAGATTGACGGGGAAATCAAAGAGCGGTCTAGCATAATTACATCATTGTCAATTTGTAACTTAATTGTTGTAAAATGAACTTGAGTCGGCGAATCTCAAACAAATCGGTTTGTGAAAAAATGTATATTTATTATTTGTGTTACAACAGAATGGATAAGGATGGATGTCTATTCATAGGCGGTTCAGTTTTTTTATGTTGAAAAGAGCAAATTTTCGTGACAAAGTACGATTAATGAAGTTTGAAAAGTAGAATTTATTTGTCTATTAAAACATGAACAAGACGAGGCAAAAAAAATACACAAGCAATAAAAATAATTTTCTCTTTTTTTTATATATTTTACAACTATTTTAAATATTTCTCTCTCACTCTTTATAATATTAGTAAATATATTAATTATTTCTATTATAATAAGATAATTATATATTTCTCTTTCACTCTTTATAATATTAGTAAATATATTAATTACTTCTATTATAGTGAGATAATTATATTGATAAATATCAATACTAGAATCTTCTATTTATACTTATTTATTTTATATCTATTATATCTTTTGAGTTATTTACTTTATAACACGTTATCAGTACGAGATTCTGATCAAATTTTTATGAAGACTCAGGTAACAAATTTTTATTATATCGAAACTCTCTCATCTTAAATTCAATGCTCTTGATATATCTGAAAATAATTATTTATCATGGATATTAGATGCTAAAATCAATCTTGATTCAATGGATCTTACAGATATCGTTAAAACTGAAAATAATACATTCCAAAAGGATAAAGCCAAAGCTATAATTTTTCTTCGTCGTCATCTTGGCGAAGGATTGAAAAATGAATTATCTCACATTAAAAGATCCTGCAGATCTTTGGAAAGACCTTGAAAAAAGGTATAATCATCAAAAGATGGTGATATTTCTTCAAGCCCGATATGAATGGACGCACTTGCGTCTACAGGATTTTAAATCCAATGAATATAATTCAGTAATGTTTCGAATCACCTCACGAATGAAATTATGTGGGGAAAAGATATCTGATAATGATATGTTAGAGAAAATTTTCTCGACCTTCCATGCCTCGAATGTACTCCTACAACAGTAGTATTGAGAAAAAAGATTTAAAAAATATTTTGACTTAATTTCTTGCCTTCTTGTTGCTGAATGCAACAATGAGTTGCTCTTAAAGAATCATGAAGCGCGCCAGCTGGCGCCGCCCCATTTCTTAAAGTAAATGCGACAAGTCATTACCCTAGAAGAGGTAAATGGCAAGGTTTTGGCAACAAGAAAAATTATGGAAGAAAAAGGAATTATGTTCAAAAGAGATGATCTCACCAGAAGTGGGATAAAGAAAGAAATATTGGGCAAAATAAATGAATAGAGGATAAGTGTTTCTGTTGTGGAGGAAATGGACATTGGTCGCGTACTTGTCGTATACCAAGGCACCTAGTCGATCTTTATCAAACATCTTTGAAAAAGGACGATAAAGAAAAGGAAACGAATTTTGTTTCAAATGATACTGAAAATTCCACCACTCATTATGATCTATCTTATTTCTTTGAGGATCCTAAAGGAAATATTAGTCATTTGATTAATGATGGAATAGTTTAATATGTGGAATTAAGTATCCATGTAAATAAATAATGTAAAGAACTTATTGTTAAGTTTTATTTTTTATATATTTAAGTTTCAAATATGATGTATATAAATAATAAAATATTCATGTTTATATCATTAAATGTGTCAAGTTTTAAAATAAAATTTTAGTATATGACATTATTTTGATGTACAATGTTTTTTAGAAAAATAATTCCGATCAAGTATTCAATATAACTGTGCATACTACTTATTTTATTATTATTATTTGTCTTTTAAGAAAAATGGTAAGGATATATAATGAAGATGTATGTCTTGCGGATAGTGCAAGTTCACACACCATTCTCAAAAGTGATATATATTTTACCCATCTTGTGCCAAAAGAAGAATATATTAATACTATTATTGGCTCAGGCAATGTGATTGAAGGCTCCGAAAGAGCTATAATTTTGTTTTCCGAAGGAACAAAATTCATAATAAATAATGCATTATTATCTACCAAGTCTCTAAGAAATTTGTTGAGTTTTAAAGATATTCGCCAAAATGGATATCATATTGAGACTATGAATGAGGAAAGTCATGAGTACTTATGTATCACAACTCATGATTCAAATAAAAGGTTATATTAGAAAAGTTGCCCTCACTTTCATCTGATTTATATTATACCATAATTAGTGCAATTGAATCACATGCCACTGTAAACTAGAAGTTTACTAGCCCAGATGAATTCATAACTTGGCACGATTGATTGGGTCATCTGAGAACAACCATGATGCAGATAATTATTGAAAACTCCCATGGACATTCAATAAAAAACCAGAAGATTCTTAAATCTAGTGAATTTTGTTGTGCTGCATGTTCTCAAGGAAAGTTAATTTTAAGGTTATCACCAGTAAAGATTGGATTTGAGTCCCCTGAATTCTTAGAAAGAATTCAAGGTGATATATGAGGATCTATTCATCCACTATGTGGATCTTTTAGATATTTTATGGTTCTGATAGACGCATCTTCGAGATGGTCACATGTGTGCTTATTGTCTTCTCGCAACCTGGCGTTTACGAGACTACTGGCTCAAATTATTCGGTTAAAAACACAATTTCTAAAAAAATCCAATCAAAGCAATTCGTCTTGATAATGCTGGTGAATTTACTTCCCAAGCCTTTGATGTTTATTGTATGGCTAATGAAATAAGTGTTGAACATCCAGTAGCTCATGTTCACACACAAAATGGATTAGCAGAATCACTTATTAAATGCCTCCAATTAATTGCTAGACCCTTACTTATGAGAACAAATCTCCCAACCTCGATTTGGGGCATGCTATTTTACATGCCGCAGCACTTATTCGTTTGAGGCCAACGAGTTACCATCAGTTCTCTCCTATGCAATTAGCCTTTGGCCAGCAGCCAAATGTTTCCCATTTAAGAATATTTGGGTGTGCAATATATGTTTCCATTGCACCACCTAATCGCACCAAAATGGGACCCCAAAGAAAATTGGGGATAGATGTTGGATATGATTCTCCCTCCATAGTGAGGTATCTTGAGATACAAACTGGAGATGTATTTAAATCCCGATTTGCGGATTGTCATTTTGATGAATCAAAATTTCTAACATTAGAGGGAGAGAATAAGCTTCCTGAAAAGGAACTTAATTGGAATGCATCATCCTTGATGCATTTAGATCCTCGATTAGGGCAATGTGAACTAGAAGTTCAAAAGATTATACATTTGCATAGAATAGCAAATGAATTGCCTGATGCATTTTCCGATACAAAGAGGATAATCAAATCTTATATACCGGCGAAAAATACCCCAATCCAAATTGATGTCCCAGTCGGACAAATAGCCACTGAAGCAAATTCACGCCAAAAGCGTGGCAGGCATGTCGGTTCCAAAGACAAAAATCCTTGAAAAATAAAAATTTGCAAAGAATAGCAAATGAATTGTCTAATGCATTTTCTTATACAAAGAGGATAACCAAATCCTATATACCAGCTGAAAATGCCCCAATTCGAATAGATGTTCCAGTTGGACAAGTGGCCACTGAAACAAATTCACGCTAGAAGCGTGGTAGACCTGTCGGTTCCAAAGAAAAAAAATCCTTGAAAAAGAAAAGAGGTAAATACTATTCCTGCTGAAAAAGACATAGTAAAGACACCTACAGTTGTCCAAAATTCTTATATAATTTTAACGCCAGAAGAAGTTCAGGTACCTGAAAATTGTAAAATGACGAGATCTCGATAAAAATGGGACCGAAATAAGACAATTGTCAATGAAATATTTGCATATACTGTGGCATTAAATATCATGCATGAAAGTAAGGATCTTGAGCCAAGATCAGTCGAAAAATGTCGACAAAGAAATGATTGGCCAAAATGGGAAGAAGTTATGAAGGCTGAATTAGACTCACTTGCAAAACGTGAAGTCTTTGGACCTGTAGTCCGTACACTAGAGGATGTAAAACCTGCTAGATACCGATGGGTATTTGTGAGAAAACGAAATGAGAAAATTGAAGTTATACGCTACAAAGCTCGACTTGTAGCACAAGATTTTTCACAGAGGCCCGGTATAGATTATAAAGAAACGTAGTCCCCTGTAGTGGATGCAATAACATTGCGTTATTTGGTCAGTTTATCTGCATATCATAAACTGCATATGCATTTAATGGATGTGGTAACAGCCTATTTATACGGCTCATTAGATCGGGATATCTATATGAAAGTCCCTGACGGACTAAAGATATCTAAACCATCCAATGAATATTCGCAAGTGTTATACTCAGTCAAATTGCAAAGATCTTTATAGGGTCTAAAACAATCTGGACGAATGTGGTATAATCGTCTTACTGAGTATCTGGCCAAAAATGGATTTAAGAATGAAGATATCTGCCCGTGTGTTTTCATAAAGAAATCTGCATTTGGATTCATCATAATTGCTGTGTATGTTGATGATTTAAATATCATTGGAACTCCTGAAGAGATTCCAACTATTATAAAAGTTCTAAAAGAAGAGTTTGAGATGAAAGATCTTGGAAAGACTAAATTTTGTCTCGTCCTGCTGGTCGAGCATACAAAAAATGGGATCTTTATTGATCAAACAACATACACAGAAAAGATCTTGAAGAGATTTTATATGGATAAGTCACATCCCTTGAGTACCCCAATGATCGTAAGATCTTTGGATGTGGAAAATGATCAATTCCGTTCTAAAGAAGAGATTGAAAATATCCTTGATCCTGAAGTACCATATCTTAGTGCCATTGGAGCGCTAATGTATCTTGCTAATAATACACGACTTGATATATCATTTGATGTGAATTTACTAGCAAGATATAGTTCCTCTCCAACCAGAAGATATTGGAGTGAAATCAAACAAATCTTTCGATATCTTCATATAACGATTGATATGGGGTTGTTTTATCCCTATGAATCCAAGTCACAACTAGTTGGCTATGCAGATGCAGGATATTTGTCTGATCCACACAAAGAGAGATCTCAAATAGGATACATGTTCATATATGGTGGTACAGCTATATCATGGAGGTCCACGAAACAGACAATAGCAGCAACCTCCTCTAATCATGCTGAAATACTAGCAATACATGAAGCAAGTCGCGGGTATTTTTAGCTCAGGAGTTTGATCCAATATATTCTGTCATCATGTGGACTGATTGATCATAAGATAGCTCCAACTGTCTTGTTTGAAAATAATACAGCATGCATTGCTCAACTTAAAGGCGGATACATCAAAGGTGATAGAACAAAACATATTTCTCCCAAATTCTTCTTCACTCATGATCTTTAAAATCAAGGGACAATTGATGTCCAACAGATCCATTCAAGTGATAATCTGGCAGATTTATTTACAAAGTCACTCCCAAAATCCTCCTTTAAAAGATTGGTACATGAGATTGGGATGTGCCGATTTCGAGACATTAAATGATGTCGACAAAATGGAGAGACTGTACTATTTTTTCCTTAGTCAGGTTTTTTTTCCATTGGATTTTTCTTAACAAGGTTTTTAATGAGGCAATCCCCGTCACGAAGGATATTGTACTCTTTTTTCTTCACTAAGGTTTTTTCCCACTGAATTTTTCTTTAGTAAGGTTTTAATGAATCATATTTCTAAATGAGCATCCAAGGGGGGCGTTACAACAAGGATGGATGCCCATTTATGGGCGGTTCAGTTTTCCTATGTTGATTGTTGAAAGTAGCAATTTCTCATGACAAAGCACAATTAATGAAGTTTGAAAAGTAGAATTTGTTTGCCTATAAAAGCATGAACGAGGCAAAAGAAATTAACAATTCTCTCTCTTTCTATATATTATAATATTCTAAATATTTCTCTCTCTCACCAACATTGTTATAAAGTCATCTCTCTCAAATCCAAGATCCTTTTTTTCTTCTATTCAAAAATCAGATACATTCATTTTCCTCCTTTATTTTGGACAAACAACAATTTTTAATGAAACTACTTTTTGTCCATCAAGCCTTAGGCCCAGGTTGCACAATTAATTTTTTTATAAGCAAAATTTTCGAACAGCCCTTGTAATAAACAATTCAAAGTTACCACACTTAGAACCCGTTTGATAAACGGCAGAAGCTATTTTGTTTTTTTTTTTAATTATGAAAAGTCATTATATGCTTGTTTGGCACCATTTTAAAAACAGTTTTTAACTTCTTAAAAAGTTAATTCACAGCTTTTTAAAAGAGTAAAAATATATGACTTCTCGTTTTCGATAAGTCATTCTATCTAGGGATGGCAAAATTCCCCGAGACGCGGGGATCCCTGCGGGGACTGCCCCGAATGGGGATCCGATTGTGGGGAATTTTCCCCGTGGGGATGGGGATGGGGGACAAAATTCCCCCGAAGCAGGCGCGGGGACCCGAGCGGGGATCCCCGCCCCGTCCCCACTATTCCCCGAAATTTATTAATTCCTTAAATTATCTTTAATAGTTTATTCTCATATATGTTTTTTAGTCATTTCTCACACATACATACATATATATATATATATACAGAAACCCAAAACTCCTAATCTTTATTTGCATAATCCTTCTTCAATTCAGAGATCCCTAAGGCTGTCTATACTCCATCCAACCTCTCTGCAGCCACCCCCTCGTCACCCTCTCACCGCATCGTCACACCTCACCATGCCATCATCCTTACCGCGTCGTAATTTCTATTTGCGGCGTTCTTTTTCGTAACTCTACCGTCGTGTCCATTCTCCTCTCTATTGCCGCATCTCCCACCTCGTTCACTGCTTTTTCCTTTGACCCGTCATTGCGTCCCTCCATTGTATTATTTCGAAAGAAGTCACCATCGTATCATTTAGACTTTTTGTATAAAATCTTGCAGTTTTTGTATAAGATAGATACTTGTAGCTCTATTCATATGGAAATTAATAATTAGTTAGAACTATTATGTAGATGGGGAATGGGGTCCCCGCGGGGAATGGGGCTCCGTGGAGAATGGGGATGGGGAGCAATTTTCTCTCACGGTGGAGAATGGGGCGGGGATGGGGAGCAAATCTGAGGGCGGGGATGGGGAGCAGGGAGGCATCCCCCGCCCCCGCCCTGCCCCATTGACATCCCTAATTCTATCACTGCACTTTTCTAAAAAAATTGACTTCAAAACAAAAAAGATCTACTTTCATTCTTGGGTCTGTGAAAATATTTCCTGTTTCTGTTGGAAATACTGGCCTTCCACCATTTTCACGTAATGATTCATCTGCTAAAAATATTGACCATTCGCTACTATTTTAAAACAATGTTCCATCTAAACTACCTACTACATATATTTCTTATAGTTATTTTTTATCATTTTATCACTCTATTTTTATTATTAAATTTGTATTTAACATTGTGTGTAGTATAAAATCTCAATTTTAATTTTATTTTTTACATGTGATTTTATTTTTATATAACTTGCTATTATTTTTATAGTTAACTTGAAAAATATTTGTTATCATCGTTATTTTAATTTTTACTTTTTTATATAAAAAATTATAATTTTTGAGTTATTTATCTACATACTACAACTTTAAAATAAATACTTCTATTACTAAAAATTTAAATACAAAATAATTTATTTATAAACTGCTATTTAAAAAAAATTATACTTTAAACTCTTTTTTTTAAAAAAAAAATATTTAAATTGTTTACCCAAATTAACACGATCACAGTGCATTGAGTGACGTTGATCAACTCCTTGTTCAGATTCCTGCATTGCCAAGTGTCTGCATATCATTAGTCAGTTAAACTTTAGTCATCCTTAGCCATCTTACTCCAAGGCACCACGAAATTCACCGTCTATTAATATCCAAATGACATTACAATAGGTACAAGAGTAAGAGTTGTGTGGCTGAATTGTCGAATTATTTAGATAAAGATTTTTTCTATGAAAGCAAGCATTTGAACCCTCATGACAATCTCAATAATTCGACAATTCCTCTCAATCCATAAATTATAACAAGTTGGTGCAAAAAGAAGAGTCAAGATACGCTTTTAAAACAGCAAGTAACTTCTTTTAAATTATTTCTGATCCAGAATATATAGAACTTAATCATTCTCAAAAAAAAAAAGAAAGATAAAAGGTACTAATTCCAATGTTAATAATCCAAAGACTCTTTGCAATTATACAATTGTAAATTTTTTATTAATAATAACCTTAACTTTATTTGCTCTTAAAATATATATTAATTAATTTTCTTTTTAAGATGCAGTCAAAGCTGTGTTTGATTTGCATTATTGTAGGCAGCTATTGTAAGAGGTAATCGACTGTCCAATGGCAATTTTTAAGAAACAAGCCCTAATTTCACAAATCCACGTTCTTTTGAATGATTAGAACTAGGGGTGCACATGGTTCGGGTGAAGCTGGGTTTGATGTGCCCTAGACCCGGCCCGAAATATACATCGGGTCTATTTATTAAACCCGAACCCGACCATAAACCCGAGGAAACCAATACACTTTCGGGCCACAATTATACCGGGTAAAAACCGGGTGAAAATCGGGCCGTTAACATTACATTACGTTGATATCTTCTTGTAAGTTAGCATGTAAAAATATCCAAATTTCCAAGACTCCAACCATTATTTAACATGGTAAAATTCACTTAGAAAAATATAACAAGAACCAACCCTTCTTCAAAATTAAAGCATAACCACAATCAATACTAAAGTATAACTACAATCAATACTAATATTGTCTAATAATACCAAATATTTAAATCAATACAAATAACACAATATTATGCATTAGTCTAAAGTCTTATGCATTCTAAACATAAAACATTAACTTATAGTTTTATAATGACTAATAACACAAAATATTAAGATTTACAATACTTAAATTCCACATAAGAATAGTCATGATCCATCACTAATAACACAAAATATTAATTGTGTATGATGACCGGGTCACCGGGCCGACTTCGGGTGACCCGAGCTATGGCCCGGACCCGACCCGAAATAATGACCGGGTCTAATTTTGAGACCCTTACCCGACTCTAAACCCAATGAAATTACACCAAATTAGCCCCAAAAGTGTTCGGGACCGGGCCAGGCCTTCGGGCCGGACCGGGTCTGTGCACCCCTAATTAGAACTCCTATGGTCCTCTCTGTCTCTCTTTTATGTCCCTCCTTGCAATAGGTATCGCCATTGCCAGAACTAAATTTTGAGAAGGTTCTTTAATTCATTGTTTTTATCCATTTTGTCTTAGCTACGATTCATAACCCAGTACGTATCCCTCTGCCCATGAATTGTCATTTATTTTTATTTAGATATTTGAATCATACAATGTAGGGCTTACATATAGTTCAACAAGGTGTTATACTATTAGGAGTTATGCTATGTAAGTGACTTTAATGTAAGATAGAAAGAACGCTTCGTTTAAGTGGTCATAGAGCCTAAACCCTAAACAACCGTTAATTATACACCACATACATTACAGGGGGGAGACTAAAGAGAAAGTAGAATCACTTACAATACATATCTAAACTCAATTTAGGTGAATATAGTTATTTACACGTACAAAGTTCATTTCATGCATGGTGCATGGACGCACTTTTAATTAGAGGCAAATCAACTTCATCGCACCATTCAATATAGCGAGTTTCAAAATGAGAACCCTTGGCTCGGTTGGGCAAATAACTAACCCAAAATTCACCACCAATTCGCCACTTCAACACACTCCCTTCCATATCCTTGCTAAGTCTCCACCCTACTTCCTCTCCATACTCATCCCCAGCAATCACCACCGACCCGCTTTTATTGAACGCCCTGTTTGACCCCACGTATCGCCCTCTCAGCCCATGGAACGGGTCATCACCCGTTGGGCCCGTGGGCTTCCACGATGCCACCTCGTGCCCCGTCGCGTTATCGTACAAAACGGCGTCGAATATGGCCGCGTTCCCTTCCGAGTCCTGATCCATTCTCCAACTCTTCGTGTGCGTTCTCCTCGCTGACCTCGTCGAAGCTCTCACATTCGAAACCTGTGATTTCTCGAAATCACCCTTCACGATCTTCTGAACTTCCACTTCCCTCTCTCGATTCTCCGTGGACCGGCCCAGGCTAAGTCCGGACACGTACGTAGCTCCAATCTCCGGGCCCACCCAGACCCTAACGCGGGAAGGGAAGTGCTTCTCCTCGAGGAACTCCGCAACGTCGTCGTTTTGCCCGAACCCTAGCCTCGCCACGTGGAGGCGTATGTTGTCGACACGTGCACGAACCTGGATGAAGCCATCGCGGAATCCAACGGTGTATTCGATCTGCACGTGTGCCTCTAGCTGCTGGTGCGCCATAGTGTAGCGTAGTATTGACTCCTTTGCATCGATCCCTGGGAACTGACTCTTTTGACCGTTGCTTCGCGCCAATTTCATTGTCATCACTGGCGCGTAACCCTTCAGAATCCACAGGCCGTTACTCTCCGCCGAGTAAGAGAATCTCGGGTTCCTCACCTGCGGCGGAGGAACCAGCAGTGTTTGTAATCCTACGCCCATCTCTCTTATAATGCACCACTTTGCTATTATGAACCCGAGGGTTCGCATGAAACAGAGCTCCGTGTCAACGCCGACGGTGATGAAGAAGGTTCTGAGGACGGAAGCGAGCTTCGACGACGCCGTTTCGAGCGTGGGAGCGAGTAGGGACTGAAAGTAGAGGGAGCCGGCTTCGCTGGGGGCGTCGAAGGCGCAGAGCCAGAAGAGGCGCATGGTGAGGACGAGGTTGAAGAACATGGAGAGGGACTCCGGTGTGTGCGAGTCCATGATCCATGATATGGGCTCCGGCTTCAGCTTCTGGAGCTGTGACCTAGGACACGTGCTATCATGCGCCGTGGGTGAGTTGGATATGATTTCTTGGAGGAGCTGTAGGAGCAGCGGGAGGAAAGGGTTTTCTGCTGACAGCTGGCACTTTTCGGAGACCCAAAGCGGCTTCTCTGCATTGAATGGGTGGAACCCTTGCAAGCACACGGTAAATGTTACCGCAGCTTCAGAGTCTGACCCAGAAGTTCGCTCGGCTTTCAGCTCAATGGACCGGGTTGGGTCTTCTTCAGTGCCGAGTCCTGAACTTGCAAGTTCGAAGGTGGGGACTGAGTCAGACTCATCCCACTCGGCCGAGTTGGGAAGATCAGATATCCACAACCAGACATCCATAGTTTACGTCTCTCTCTCTCTGTATGGCTTGTGGTTTTGAAGTTTTGATGGGTGAGGTGAAGGGGGGTTATAAAGAGGAGATGAATGATAACCGGGTTGAAAACTTGGATGGAGTTGAAGCCATGCAAGGATGAGGAACTGGTGGTTGAGAGTGGGTTAGTGTGTCTTATTTGAGGTTCGAGTTTGGCTTCATTAATGGCGTCCAGTTTTATTTCGCTTTCTGTATGTCTCAGATTCTTCTACACTCACTCTGATGGCTGTGGAATATTGAAAGGAATTTGGTTATTGTCTCGTTTCATGTGATTTGTGATTGCTGCTTCAGGAGTAGATTCAGGTTTTGTTTCGGTTAGTTTTGGGGCTTTTATCCTTACACGTGTACCAGTAGACTTGGCAACTCCTCATGCATGTGTTTTCTGTATCAGATATACTCACATAAAAAAAAACAATTCATCTGTTATTTTTCTCAACTCAACTGCAAATTGCAAGTGTGAAAATTATAACCAATATCACAGATATTATTCCTTCTCTCTTGAAATAAGTGTTTTCTTTTTAAGAGAAAGGGAAGTATATAGTAAAAAGGTATTGGATATA
>NC_029793.2:144615786-144616091 GCF_000816755.2 Arachis ipaensis | reverse complement strand
AAGAGCATTACAGTATAGTGGTATGATCACCTTCCTTGTATCTATGAGGGATTGAGGGCAATAGTTTGAGTCTCTTATGAAGCATTTTAAAAAATTTTTCACATTTTAAAAAATTTTTCACATATTACAAGCTTGACACTTAGCAGCATATGGAACAAGGAGTTCGAGCATTCTAAATTCGTCTTCAATTCATTGTATCAACACATATCTTCTTTCTATAGGTTAATTAACTTTTGGTCATTTTTAACCACCACTTCTCATGTCACCATAGAATTTTTCATATATATATATATATATATATATAT
>NC_029793.2:144601520-144615734 GCF_000816755.2 Arachis ipaensis | reverse complement strand
TTTGTCATGTATAATTTCATGTATGTGGTTCGGATTAATTGAACATGTTCGTTTCATTTAAGTATTTGATAAATTAAACGCATTAATAGCAAAATACAATCTCCCTTAATTATATAAAAAGGAAAAGTCTAGGGACCAGCAATTTTGTTAAAAAAAATGAGTTATTTGATGAAATTTCACATCAATTTCACACCATTAAAATTATCATTAATAACTATTTGATGGCTACAAATTACAAAAGTTGCTGAACCCTAACATTCTTCGTATAAAAATACTGATATAACATAATACCCGTCCTGTATTATATATTCTAGATAACATTTTCAAAAATAATTGACCGAGTAAAACCCTGATTTTATGTATACAAAACAAAATAGTTGTGGTTGTTGCTGTTAGGTTTTGTGGTTAAGATTGAACATCTGTGGCACTCTAAAGGCCGTGGCTTGTAAGGAATTTCAAGATTTTCCAATAAAATCGTTTTATGATCTCTAACTAATATATATATATATGATACTTATTAATTTCCATCCACTCACCATAATCTTAATTGACATATTTCATGTACTTATTAAGATTGTATATTATTTAAGCAAGACAAAACGAGCAGGCATAGATGTAAACAAAATAATTTCCGTGGTGCAGAAGGCCTAAAGACCCACCGGAGGGAAAAAATTGCATGAGAGGTCCTTAGGAGGTAGATTTTCCAACTCATGACCCTGAAGTTTTTGTCTCTTGATTGAAACCCATGAGTAGGGAGGTTTTGTTGATGAAGAGATTTGATTAGTCTCACACGCATTACTTCGTAATTACAGTAATCTATATATCTCCGAATTTATTTGGGAATGGAATGAGAAAAACCAAAACATTCTTGGACAATTATTTCAAAAGATAACGAGACACTTGATAAAAAAATTCAATTATGTTTTTAATAATTATTTCGAAAAAACAACGAAGCTTCTGTGCTAAAACAAGTTAATCAGGGGTCGGATTGTGTATTTTTTTTTGGGACCTCGTTGTCCTTTCGAGGTAATTGTCAGGGTCGGGTGGGATATTTACTCGAATGGAAAAGGAGATGCATTCATTTAAGGAGGATGCTCCAACGCATAAAATGTCTTTTTGTAAAGATATTTATGTGTCGCATTATTATTGTACATATTAATGAACTGGTTATTTTTAAATTTTTTAACAAACTAGAATAAAATTAATTTTTTTATAACGAAAATAATAAAGTCAATTGTTATCAGATCCGGTCAAACCGACCAATTTACATAACACACTGGATCATTTTTTTTTTAGTTTTTTTTAAACAAACATAAGGAATATATTTGTCTTTTTATCAAAAAATTTTAACATGATTCGGTTTAGATTGTGTAAATCGATCGGATCAAATCGGATCTAATAATTATAATGCTTATAATGCGGACAATTGAGTTTATTATTATTGCTATAATAAACCGAGTTTATTCTGATTTATTAAAAAATAAATTATTAACCGATTTAATAAAGATATCCAATAATATTATGACACATGTAAATATCTTTAAAAAAATATTTTTAATATCTTTATTGAAGTGGTCTCCTTCGTTTAATTATAGACCCTTAATTAGAATATCAACTCAAATTGATCGAGATTAATTACACTTATATTCCATACAACTACATGTACACATACGCGTTTCAATAACGTTTTCTTTGCATTCTTTTTTCTTTTTCGCGTTCTTCCTCCTTCTTCTTCTTCGCCTTCCTTCTTATTCTTTTTCGCCTTCCTTCTTCTTTTTTGGGTATTTTCTCTCAATCGTCATTTTTTTGTTGTTGCTGCATTTTTTCTTTTCCTCCTTTTAACTGAGGTTCATTTGAATCCATAAATGAACCGAATTTGATTTAGATTAGTGAATACTTAACAGTAGTATCAAGTGAATATAACTCAATTCACAAATGAACTGAATTCGGTTCAGATTTGAACAACAAGTGATAAACATTCATTCAGCAAGAAAAACACATTCCAATTCATTTCTGCATGCAAATGAACTCAATTAAACTAAGAGATAAACTGAATTTCTTAAGGAATAATAGATTTGATGAATACTTAAAAATAGTATCAAGTGAACCTAATTCAATTTATAAATGAACCAAATTTGGTTCAGATTTGAACAAAAAGTGATAAACAATCAATTAACAAGAAAAGCACATTTCAATTCATTTGTGCATCTAGATAAACTTTCATACAATTTTTCATTTACGCTATTGCTATTAGACCAACGCTACAATCAATTATTATCATTGGAAAAGAAATTTTGTTTGAAGACTTAAAGTCCAGAAATTGACTATAATTGCTTTCAATTTAAAAGAATGGATAAGTATTGTTTTGGTCCCTACCGTTTAGGGTCGGAATCAAATTCGTCCCCAACATTATTTTGGATTTAAAACGTCCCTAACGTTTTAAAACGATATTAAAATCGTCATTTTTAATAAATTTTTTTCTAAATGACAAAAATGCCCCCCTTTTTTTACCAGTCCACTCTTCTTCTTCCTTCTTCTTCCATTAACAAAATTTAAAATTACAAATCCTTAAATACAATTAACAACAACAATTTCAAATCCTTAGAAAATTAGGGATTGTGATAAACATCAAATTCTTCAAATCCAACAACAACCACAGATTCAGAATTAAAAAAAAAAACAAAATGAATAAAAAAACTACAGAATCAAGCAATTCAGATCTTCTTCTTCTTCTTCAAATTCTTCAAATCCAACAACAACAATCACAAATTCAGAATTAAAAACAAAAAACAAAAAAGAATGAAAAAAGCAATAGCATCAAGCAATTCAGATCTTCTTCAAATTCCTCAAATCCAACAACAACAACCACAGATTCAGAAAGGTTTGTGATGAATTTGAAAATTAGGTTTTGTGATGAATTTGAAAATTAGAGATTCTGATAAATAAGAACAAGAATTAGAAACTTGAATCTTAACTTACCTATGATGGCATTGACGGTGGAGCTGCGTGGTGGTGGTGGTAGTAAATCTGGATAGTGGAGATTAGGGAGGGAAGAGAAAGGGAGGCGTGGCGGTGATGCTGGAAACGCGAGCAACACAACCACCACCACCACCACCACCTTCCCGACGACGACGAGAAACCAGAGGCGAGGGCGAGGTCCAGGTGCGGTGAGGCAACGCAAGGCGAGGCAAGGGCAAGGCGCGGTGAAGCAAGGGCGAGGGGAAAATCGAGGCGCGGCGAGGCGAGGTCGAGAGGGAGGGTGTCGGTGTCGGCGACGGATAGACTTTTTTTTTCTCTCCTTCTCTCTCTCTCTTCTCTGAAGAATGAGACTGAGAAGAAATGAAGAACGAAGAAGCAATGTTGCTTCTCTCTGTGTCTTGTGATATAAGGGTAAAATCGTCCAAAAAGACGATTTTACTCCCAAATAAAACGTTGGGGACGATTTTAAATCCAAAATAACATTGGGGACGAATTTGATTCCGACCTTAAACGTTTGTGATCAAAACAATACTTATCCCTTAAAAGAATTATGTAATATTAATGTTATTAATTTATCTAGATAATAATTGTTTGGGATCAAAATTAGTCCGATAGCTTAAAAAAAATAGAATTGTTCAATTAGTGTGTAATATTTCTTGGCAATACTGGACTATTGGTCAATTAATAAAAATTTTAAATTAGAATTTTTGTTCAGAAGTTATTAATTTAAAAGAAAACAAACGCATACAAAAATAATTAAACAAAACAGAGAGAGGAGGGAAGGCACAAGGTTGCTGGCTATGCTGCTTCCTTCTTGCTTCTGTTTCTATTGTTGCTTGAGGTTCACAGATGTACATTGGGCAATCGTTTTTTTTTTTTTGGACTTGATACTGTGCACTCTCTAAACTAAGTGATCAACGAAATTTTTAAGAAATAATAAATTTGGTGAATATTTAAAAGTAGTATCAAGTAAACCTAACTCAATTCACAAAGAAGTCGAATTCGATTTAAATTTGAATAAACAATTAAAAAATTATTTAAAGAATAAAAAATTTGGTCAATATTATTTATCAGCAGCATCAAGTGAACCTCAAGTAACACACAAATGAACCGAAATAAACTAAGAAATGAATCGAAATTATTTAATGATGGCATCAGAGAAAATCAGAACTAATAAAGATGTAAAGAAGAAGGAGGAGGAGAAGAAAGAGAAAGAAACGGAGAAGGAAAAGGAGGCGCGTGATTTGAAAAGTTATAACAACTTGGTTATAATTGGTTAAGTATTTTGTTTGGATGTAGAGTTTTATTTTATATATATAGTTTAATTTTAATACGTTGAGAGTATAATATACAGTTATATAATTATATCTAATATAACATTACGTAATTGAATATATATGTAAAATTATTTTACCTGCAATACAATGTATCAAAATTAAATTAAAAATTTAAATACCAAAATGTTTAGATTAATTTCATGCGCTACAAAAAATTCGTTGAATGCCGTCAGATTTATCAAAATAAATTATTATTATATTTAAGGTTTAAGTTTAATTATTATGTCAGTCTTTATAGTTTCACTAAATTTTCAATTAGGTCTCTGTATTTTTTTTTCTTTTCGATTGAGTCCCTATACCATATCAGATTTTGTAATTAAATCTCTGTCGAGACAAAAACATTGAAATTAATGGAATATTCTATTAAACAAAACGAATATGCCTAACAATTGACTGAATATTTATATAATTTAATATAATATTCCGTTAATTCTAATCTTTTTATTACGGTAAAGACTTATTTACAAAATTTAATATGATATATAAATTTAATTAAAAACATATAGTTGTATTTAGAGAAAAAGACAAAAAAGTCCCTAACTTATTTTTTCTACAAATTTTTTCGTCTTCGAAGAATGAAAAATATTTTATGTCCCTGACCCCTCTAAAATGTAGATAAATTTATCCCTCCGTTAAAGTCACTCCGTTAGACCCAACGAAAAATGCTGATGTGTCTTCCATGATGCTGACCTCGCCGTTACGAGATGACACGTGTACTATAGTTTCTGAAAAAAAGACGTATTAGTCTCCAAGCTCCAAAACAACGTCGTTTCTCCCCACCCCCAATCTTTCAAATTCTTTAGCCCTAATCCTTCGAATGCACAGATAGAGTGAAGCGGGTGAAGCGGGTGAACGAAGAAAGGGAGCATTTCATCCTATGGTATCCGATGGAGTATCATGTGGCTCGAGAAGAAGTGGAGATGGAGGAAGACAAGACCAGTTCGCTGAAGGCTCGGTTCCTAATGGGAAGGATGGCAAAGATGACGTCTCACCAAAGTGCTTCTGTGGAGAAAATGCAATCCTGTTCACGTCGAAGATGAGGAGCAATCCTAACAGATTATTTCTGAGATGTCCGTTCTATAAGGTATGTGAAGCAAGTCTGTGAAACTCTGTTTGTGTTAGGGTTTATCCCCAAAACCATATTTTTTTCTGAGTTATATGGACTGATTTTGTGTAGGTAAGACAACCCTATTGCAAGTTCTTTTTGTGGTTGGATGAGCACATTGAAAGACTTGGAATGATTGATACAAGGTATCTAGGAGAGAAAGAAATTGGTGATGTTAAAGAGCATCACTAGAAGCAAGACATGAAAAACAGGATCAGATTTTTGGAGAAAGAGGATAATAGTTTTAGAAATAAAAAATAAAAATAAAACCAACAGGGTGGTGTATATGTGTGATTTTAATTGTCCTAATTATTGCTGTTTTAGGTTGTAAGAATTGATCATTGGTTGAAAATGATAAATATGATAATTTCTTACCAGGAAAATTCAACATGTCCTTTTTATAAACGTATCATTATTTAGCCTGTATGCTGCAATGTATGTTTAAAGCGAAGGCTGGCAAAATCACAGGTAATTAAACATTCAAGAACTGATATTAAAGTTGTGTAAATAAACATTCATGATTAGAACTGACACCAAACAAAAAAAGGAAACCGGTTTGCTAGTAATGTCTACACATGTATGGCATGCTACCATTAACAAGTTTTTACTTGACCAATAACGGCTAGCCAAAAAATAGCTAACAAGAAAAGAAAAATATCTGGAATTTGCCATTAAGAATTACAACAGTACACATTTATTCCGAAATAACATAATGGCATGACTCTTCATTCCCTGAAATCCTTAGATGTTGACACATTTGGTACAGTTGGGAATGGAGCCTCCTGATTCTGTGCAGCAGTTTGTATGTTAGATGGAGTTGGCATTTGGGAGACTTCCTAAACTGTTGTTGCCTGCTGTGTGTTAGATGGTGCTGGTTATTGACCAATTGGAGCTGGTGGTTTAAAAATCTTCTGCTTTGGTCTAAACTTTAATGGAGCTTTTCTTGGAGGCTTAAATAGACAGCTTGAAGTTGGGGCCGGTGGCCTACCTTGAGTAACTGTTGGCTTTGATGGTGCTATCACAAGTGTGGATCTTGTAACTCTGGTTGGACCTGGTGCAATATTTGGAGGACTTGGGCCAGCTGCACTCAGAACCTGTAGGAAGGAGGGGACCAAAACATGACAAAACGCAAAGCACATCAAACCATATTCAGTCAATGCATATATCAAACAGATTATAATGACAAATAATTGCATCATTACAGTAGGGTGTTGTTGTTGCCTGGTTGGCTATTTGAAGCATCCTGGACATAGTAGTGAATAATATTAAGACATATTAGTCCTTCAGGAATAGCATAATAAGACAGATAAGTCCTTGAAGATTATGGTATTAAGACATACTAATTCCTGTGGTTTCTAGTACTAAGACAGTTTAATCCCTGACTTATTTAATGATAAGACAAAATTATTGTTGAAGTGTATAATCAAATACACTATTATCCATAAAGTGATCTTACCTCTGGTGGGGGAGCTGATTGTGACAAAAGAAGCACAACTAGTGCTTGTGAGGTGCTACCTTCCTTCTTCTTAGGCCGCTTTGTCTTCGACTTTCAATTGGGGCTTGAAGGAGCTCCCTTTCAAGTTTTGTAATTGTGGCCCTTTTCACCACATTTGCTGCAAAACATAGAGAATAACTTCTTCAATTTTTTCCCTTTGCATCAATGGCTCAGTAGGATCTTTATGCCTATTATGAACCTTGGGCCAGCCGATCCCTCTTTTCAATTTTCTTGCTAATTCAATGCTAATCAGCTGCATTACTCCCTAAATTTCTTGCACAAGTATGTTCATGCTGGTACGTCTTAACTTGATAATATTACAAGGTTTTGTTGTATGACAAATGAACCAAGAACGGACACTCCTCATCCTTGCAACCCATTCTGACCATCCCCCTATCATTCTTGATCCATTTCAGCTCCCTTCCTTCAACAATGAATGAATCATTTGCCACCTCCTTAAACCTTTCAACAGTGGCGAACCTCATTCCTAACTCAAATCTGCCCTGACCATGAGCATAATCATCATCAAACTCATGAAATTTCCTACTGTTACCTTCATCCTCAGATGAATTGGGTGTATGCAATTTTTCAGACTCATACTCAAACATGATTTCCTCCACTTCTACTGGGACTTTACTGACATAGAATCCACCTAGCACTGGATTATCCGGCTGCACATTAGGCCCATCACCACCACCTCCTTGATCATTCGGCCCATCAGCCCTCTGGGCCCCACCTATACTACCTGTCCCAGCATTAGCGCCTCCACTATTTTCTTCTCTTGCATTCACACTTGTGCCATGTTGAACCCTCTTCTTTCCAACCTTAGACTTTTCATTTAACCCTTGCCTCTTTGCAACTGGCTTCTTAGGGGCCAGTACCTTCTTTTTACCCTTCATACTTCTTTTTCTCTTGCCACCAGCAACCCCGTCATTACTGTCGGTTTCAGTACTATCAGTCTCAAATCCAGCTGGCGGAGGTTTATATAACAAATCTTTCATGCTCTCGTACCCGTCATCTAATGAAGAGGATGTCTTCAGTTCCTCTAAAATTTCATCTACATCCACATCCACTGCGCCATCACTATTCTTACCAACATCATCAACAACCTCAGGATCATAAACAGGGTAATCAAAGTATATATAGAACTCAGAAGTCTATTGGTTCTTTAATATGTTCTCTCGCATTGCATTGATCCCTGCATTCCCAGTTAATATGTTTAGTCCAGACTCAATGTCAGCACTTGTTGGATCATACCAGTATACTGTCTTGTATGACTGGTATTCTAAACCCTTGAATAATGTTACAAGGTCTCCAAAATTCACAAAGTCTAGGTTCATCTCAGGGAACCTCTCTTCCTTTCTATTCTGATAAACCAGGGATCCATCACTTCCTCTGACAAAGTTACCTCTGTGGTGAAAAACCGGCACCACAAAAATATCAACCATCTGAAATTAACCCATGAACAATTATGTGTCAATCTAAAAATAGTTACAAAAATTATGAATGAAACTTCTTTGCCCTAACACAATCCATCCTTCTAATTCTAAACACAACATTTTAAAAATAGTTTTTTCACTTCATAACACCACTATTACCTACACTGTCAACATACACACATAATGCCTTCACCCTTAGTTCACACAACAATAACCAAAACTTCAACGTTAAGTAAGGTGCTATTACCTTCTGACGACGAAGGTAGCAATAACGACCTCAACAAAAACCTTTTTCTTAACCTCCGACAGCAACTTCACCCCGCACCGATTGTTTTTCTATACGTAGTGTAATTTTTGGAGTGAGAAACAGGAAAGAGAGAGTTTGATCGTTTGTCTTCTTAGGATTTTCAGTAATTCAAAAAATCAAACATGAGTGTTATGGATATTGTAATGAGAATTAAAATGTGTTCGGAAGAGTGGGAGAGAAACGGCGTCGTTTTGGAGCTTGGGGATTAATACGTTCTCTTTTCAGAAACTATAGTACATGTATCATTCCGTAACGGTCAGGTCAGCACCACAGAAATCACGTCAGTATTTTCTGTTAAGTCTAATAGAGGAATAAATTTATCCACATTTTAAAAAAAATCAGAAACATAAATATATCTTTTATTTTTTGAAAACAAAAATATCTACAAACAAAAAAAATCAAAGACCTATTTGTTCTTCTCTCTTAGATTTATAAAAGGAAATTTGCTCCATTAAGGTGAGGTCTGTGAGGAGCGTTGGAAGTACGCATGATCCATCTGCTCTTCAGTTACGTAGTTACACCAAAAATATTTGTCTTAAACTCTTAATTTCGTATTAATAAGTCTTCCCCCTTTACTGGCTCACAATTTGGCAACTCTTTGACTTACCGGACTTCATGATGATATCACTGAGATAACTTATTGCATGGTTTGTTTCAAAGAGATGAAATGGAGACATGGAGTGTACCATTTTTGTGTGTATTTAATTATTATTTAGAGTTTCTTTTGTTTACTTTTTATTAATAAGTGTTTTTAGAAAATTGGTTCTAAAAGAGTTAAAGTTGTTATTAGTAGAATTCTTTTAAATTTCGTTCTTAATATATAAATACACTGCAAGTATTTAAAAAGCTACCTTGTCACCAAAAAAAATTAAGAACTATCTTTAATGATTCATTTTTTTAAAAAAAGTGACAATTAAATCCAAAAAAATTTTGATTTCTTAAAATTTTAATTCTAATATCTAGCTAATAAATACATCCTGTATCTCAATTTTCTAATTTCAATCTCAATCTCCACTTTCAAATGCTACCAAAAGAAATTAAATTATTGGCTAAAAATAGCGGCCACTAAACTTTCTCTTTTCTAAATGCATATTCCTTTTTTAAAAAACCACTAAAATTTTAAAATAAATACTTATGAGAATTGATGGAATACTATAGACCAATTTGAAAATGCTTTTTCTTTTTAATGTTTTTAACAGATATGAATAAATGCACCTACTTTAAGGAAGAAATTCATGTGTGAACATGAACCTCTGCTTATTATGCTCTTTTGACTTTTCATTTTTTTTTTTGGTTATCTACTCTCCTCTTTTCAGTTAGTAATAGACATGCAATTTTAAAACCAATTATTTAAAATTAAACTTATATATTTACAAACTCTGTTGAAGTAAAAATAAAAAAATGAAAAATATTTACTAGTATTTCTTAAGAAATTGATGGGCAGAGTTAGCACTATACTACTATTACAGAAGTAGCATCCTTGTGGGGGTAAAGCAAAACACTGAACCAATTTGGGTTGGTCGAGTGGTTAGCTCACTCGTCCGCTTAAGCAAATGTCGGGAGTTCGAACCCCGCTTTGTATATGCAGCAACTCATTGGCCAGCGACAGACCCTTAAATGGAATTTAAATCCGCGACGAATTAGTCCTTAACATATCGGGTTGGGGGATGCTGTTTGGGTAAAGAAAAAAAAAAAAGCAAAACACTGAGAGGGTAAGAAATTGGTAAGAAATTGAGAATAGACAAGGTTGCATTTGCATTGGAGGGCGAAACCACGGTTTTCTCGGGCCTGGTGGGTTTGACCACTTCTTGCCGAAAACCAAAGCCTTCCTTGGAAATAGCCCACTCTCTCACTCAGCCCAACTACACTAATATTTAACCGCATTTTCATCATCTAAAATGAAAATGAAAATGAAAATATGAATTACATACTTTTGTTAAATAAAAATTAACCACACACTTACCACTTTAACTCTAAACAACAGCGAGCAGCAGTGACATTAACGTGGTTACAAATGTCTCTCACACTTTCTGCCACTTACACATTTATGACCTCTCCCTTTATTATTATTATTGCCTCTGTTACTCTTCCTCCAAATAAAATTAAAAAAAAAAAAAAAGAAAAGAAAAGAGAACTTCTCTTCTACTCTTGTAGCTGTGACTGCAAATTGCTTTTTTTCCTTGTGTGTTCTGTTCTGAGTTCTGACATCAGTCTTTAATGGAGGCCAAGGTTGATTTTGAGGTGGACAATTTGACCACAGCTACAGGGAGCAGTAGTTTCTCTCAACTACTCTTCGGAGATGACGATGATCATCATCAACATGCATTGGGTTTTGCTGCTGCTGTGGACCATCTCCCTCTTTTCTCCATTGACAAGCCACCCAAAATGCTCTCTTTTGGAGACTTTCAACCCCACCTCTTGCTCCCTGAAACCAACGCTACCCCTCAGAAATCTGTAATCACTTCAAGTGATTCTTCTTCTGCTTCTTCATGCAACCACACCACCACCGCCATTAACTCCATGTCCAAGACCAATGTAATAATCTTCCTTTTTTTTTTCTTTATTTCTTTTCTTTTTCTTTCAAATATTTCGTTTTGTTCACCGTGTGGCTCAAGAGTTTGCAGAAAAAGCGAAATTGGCCGGGGCTACAACCCATTGTGAAGGTGCCTAACAGTAACAACAAGAAGAACAAAACAGAGAATCCTCCGAGTTCAACTTCAAGCGGTCATGCAAAGGTGAGGAATTTCAAACATTTTAATTGTTTGGGTTTTGCAGTTGCATGACCCTATTCTCTTTTCAACTCAACACTTTCGCTGTCACACACATGACACGTCCTTTTCATATTAAAAAAAACAACAAACTTTACATGTGTGATTCTGTTTCTGTATGCATATATACAAGTATATGGTTTTATATATTTTATATAATTAATATTTGGAATTGGTTTAGCAGAAGAAGGAGAAACTCGGGGAACGAATTGCAGCATTGCAACAACTAGTTTCTCCCTTTGGGAAGGTAGCATTATAGCAACTGACGTAGGTTGAAATTTAGTGCAGTCAACTTCACTTCACGTGAAGTTGGTAAAACGTGAAGTTGGTAAATTTGATACTTGAGAGTCTTTAGATAGATGAAAATCATCTAAATACTCTCAAATATCAATTCATGTGAAGTTGATTTTATTTAAGTTTTCACCTAATATATTAATATTAATAAAATTCATATTCTTGATTGATTGATTGAATGAAAATTGATGATGCATGCGCAGACAGATACAGCTTCGGTGCTTCACGAGGCAATGGGCTACATAAGATTTCTCCATGACCAAGTTCAAGTGCTATGCTCCCCTTACTTGCAGCGCTTGCCTTCTTCTTCTTCTTCTCCTTCTTCATTTCAACATCAATGTGTACGCAATCTCTTTTTCTCTTTCTCTTTCTATCGTCAGATTCTTGTATGCTTATGATTTATTGCAATTAATTGGTTTTCTAAACCAATCCACAAGAAGCCAAGGAAAGGAGTTAGAGACGGTAAAGTTGTGATGTTGAGGGTCCTACTTTTGATGTGGACAACACTACCCCCACCCACCTTCCAAACCTTACACTTACTTGAAAATGTTGACCTTTGTTTAATGCGTCAAACTGTGACAGTTTCCCATTTCAAGTTTCAACTCTTTTCATTTTATGACACCACATTTTTTTGGTTTCTGTACCCGTTTTTTCAGGGGGAGGAGGAGGAGCAAGTGAAAGAAGACAAGAGGGACTTGAAGAGCATGGGACTCTGCCTCATCCCCCTCCAATCCACCCTACACGTGTCAAGTACCAACGGTGCTGATTTCTGGTCACCTGCTGGTGCAGCCAACAATCTTACACCTTATGCACACCACCAATCCAAATAGACCATACAGTTATTATTATTCAACTACACTCATTTCCTTTTTGTTATATGCAAAAGAATGAGTTAGTTGTAGAAAGTATATTAATTTTCTTATATATGAATTTATTATGAATGAATATATAGTTTACAAATTTTGTATGTTTTGGGGAATGGGTGTGACAAAATTGGAGATGGAAGGATTAGAGGGTAAAGTATAGGAAAAGGGAAAGTGGATATAACTATTAACAGGAATAGTTCAAAGTGTACACATGGGGGTACAAATTGAAAGGTCAAGATTTTGTCCTAAATTATGTATCATCTATTTTGTGGAGGGACCCTTTTCTCAGAGGAAGGATTTAGGGATATGTGTGGCCTCAACTAGGATTCTAGGATGCCATATATTTTTAATCTATGTTTTTGTCCCTTGTAAATCTCGGTAGATTCAGATACTAGTAATTAAAATGAAGTTATTCCAAAAGGGTTGGCAACTTTTTAGCTAGGAGAACAATTCTATAATCCAAGTCTTGAAAATGTGAACAAAATTCATCTGCTAAGAGAAAGAATAATATCATATTCAACTAAAAATGTTAGTATTGGAATAATCGTATCAGGGATATTTTATTACCGGTTTCCTCAGTCGTCACCTGTGACGGGATGCGTTGTAGTTGTAGGGTTGTAGTTATGGTTTGATTCGTAAATTAGATCTTGTCATTTTTTTTCAATTGTTTAATAAAATATAATATTTTATTATTTAATGTTTTTTATATATTTTTTATTTTATACCGATTCAAAATTTAATTTATTAATTTTTTTACTAAATTAATTTGTCTGGTCTAATTTTAATAAAAATAATACAATTTAATTGATTATATGTGTTAAATTTTAATTTTTAAAAAATATCTTTAAAAAAAAGACGTTTTTGACATCTTTATCTAACATCTTTATCTAAGTGACTTCTTTAAAAAAAATAACTGAGAAAATTTATTCTCAAATTTTAACTTCATAATTTATCCATCTGGCGGGTGGTGTTGCTGTATATTCAAATTAAATTAAATTAAGAGAAATGCTAGGGCCAGCAATTTTGGTATTTTACAACCATCAATAGTATTTTTAATGGTGTGAGATTACATCTAATAGTGAGAGATCACTCACTTTTGTTTTAATGATTAAGTGCTAGCCAAAAAACACAAAAATTGCTGCCCCTATATTTTTCCTTAAATTAAATGTGTACAGTCAGTCCGTCAAAGTGAAGAGAAGAGAATATTGTTATGGTCTAAAATTTTGTTTGTGCTTTTTTATCTCAAACTTTCAAACATAGAGAGGCTAATTTTTTTTATATTAGAATATTATNATTATGATATTTTAGTGTAATAAAGTGATATAAAAAGTATATGACATCAGAAGAAATCGTGAGCAATGATTTTAAATAAGAGAAAAAATAAAAAAAAATAATCAGGATATTAATTACGATTTTAAATAAAACAAAAGGTGACTAGAAATCATGAGTTGCTTCAATTTTTTAATTTAAAAAAGTATAATTTATAAAATCATAAATTACAATTTTTTTTATTATACAAATTAGTCCTCATGATTTATGTTGTACATCACACTTATAAAATACACCAATTTAAATTCATATTAGTGTACTACACAACTTTATCAATTATATAAAAAATAATTAG
>NC_029793.2:144591645-144600589 GCF_000816755.2 Arachis ipaensis | reverse complement strand
AAATTTTTTATTTGAATCAAATATATCCCTAAAGACTAATTTTTAAAAACAATTAAGACCAATTTAGCAAAAACTTTTCATAGACAACCTTTAACATAAGAAATTAGCTCTTAATTGTCAATTATTATTATTAAATTAGTCCTAAATTTTTTTAAAATTTAGTTGTCAAAGATATATTTGATGCAAATTGAAAGATTTTTGGGACAAGATTTAAACAAAATAAAATTTAAGAACATCTCCAATGAAGTATTTTTAGAGTATCACTTTTAATAATTTCAAGGAGTGAATTGATTTAGAATTGAAATTTGCATTGGAATTGATATATAAAATGAAATCGGTATTCCCTTATTAGAGATATGATAGCAGTTGGATGGAGAATGAATAAAATTTTGCTATTTGTATAATTATATTGATAAAATAATTAAAAAATAATATAAAATTTTAAACAAACTAACACTAAGTATTTAAGGAGCAAATTTCACTTTGAATTTCAAACTACTATTTAAATATGGTCCCACAAATATTCTTGTAGAATCTAAAATAAAATTAAAATTAGAGTATTTAAAATTTTGTTACAAATTTTAAGATAAAAAATATGTTTTAGCCTATAATTTTTTACTGTCATTTCAATTGATAAATAATTAAATGTAGAATTTTTTTTGGTATAAAAATATAGAATATTTTTATTTAAATAAAAAATCCCGTAATCCAGTTAGGGGTGTACATGGTCCGGCTCGACTCGAAGACACGGCCCGACCCCGAATATTTTAGGGGCTATTTTTGTGTGATTTCACCGGGTCTAGGGTCGGGTAAGGGTCTCAAAAATAGACCCGGTCATTATTTCGGGTCGGATCCGGGTCACCCGAAGTCGGCCCGGTCATCATACACAATTAATATTTTGTGTTATTAGTGATGGATGATGGCTATTCTTATGTGACTTTATAAAGAGCCTATAACAGGCTGCAGGCCAGGCTCAGGCCAATCAACTGTATGACAGGCCAGGCCTGTTAAGAGCAAAGCCTGGCCTGGCCTGGCCTGTTTCCACCCCTAATTGTGTTATTTATATTAATTTAAATATTTAGTGTTATTAGACAATATTAGTATTGATTATGGTTATGCTTTAATTTTAGAGAAGAGTTAATTCTTGTTATATTTTTCTAAGTGAATTCTTATAAATTCTTCATTAGTAGAGTGAAAAGAATTAGGAGAAGGGGGATCCACGGGCAATGAAAATGAATGGGAGGCTCGAAAAGTTGGAAGAAGAAAAAAATTTTTGGTTCGACGTAAAATTTAGATATTTTCACATGCTAGCTTATAAGAAGGTGTCAATGTAATGTAATGTTAATGGTCTGATTTTCACCCAATTTTTACCTGGTATAACCGTGACGCAAAAATATATAGATTTCATCGGGTCTAAGACCGGGTTCAGATCTAATAAATAGGCCTGGTATATATTTCGGATCGGGTCTGGATCACATCAAACCCGATTTCACCGGGCCATGTACGCCCCTAAATCCAGTTACCAGATGCTATCCAATGTATAATAACTACAGCATGAGCCCCAACAAACAATTGTATATGGGCCAGTAGTCCAAATTTCAGGCCCGGAAAGTTTTTATTGGCAATACAAAAACTAGGAAACAGGGCACAGACTCAAATAAACCCTTTGAAAGCATTGGTGAATATTTGTCCCTTTTTTACCCTTAACACTTGTGAAAAAACCTCTTTCAACCATGTGTATTGGACTATTGGTAAATGATAACATGAATTTCCACGTAATGACTTGTATTGACTGCAAGCAATATGAAGTCGTTCAAATGGCAGAAGATTACTTATTACTTAACAAATTTTGTAATAGGAAGTCATCCCCGGTACCATGGATTTTAATTTCTAGACATTCAAATGTGAGGTTATTAATAAGTCTCTTGCCAGCGTTTATTTTTTTTAGTTGCCCACCGTATTCCCCAACTCGACAGGTCAAAAACTAATCCGTCACAAATTTGAACTCCATTTAAGGGTCTGCCGCTGGCCAATGAGTTGCTACATGCACAAGTCAAAATTCAAACCCTGACACTTGTTTAAGCGGACGAGTGAGCTAACCACTCAACCAACCTGACCCAAGTTGATTTCTTGCTAACGTTTATTGTAGTAGCTAGTTATACGGAACAATAGTTTGACTTGACCCAAACAAAGTAGTCATAATGAAGTAGCTACTTAATTCAAGATGGTTGTACATTCAGGATATGCCTCGATACTGCATAAACATATCTTTATATAAGAATAATTAAAAATTATTAAATAATTAATATATTTAATAAATTATTATTTATATGTTATTATTTATTTTATACTTATAAATATTAATAACTAACTGATAATTAAAAATAATAAATTTTAATAACCTATAATATTTTTTCCGTTATTATTTTCACACCAAAGCATTTTTCCCTAGGTAGTTAATATACACAACTATGAACAGGGTTTAGAGATTTATGCTTTAAATAATTATAATAATGTCAAAAGCGTTTATAAAAGTTGACTCGTTAATAAGGGACCCCAGTAATTAACAGAACAAAAAAAATTCAAAAAGAGTGAACTAGCTTAAACAGCAGTTTCCCTCAATCAGTTGACTTCGTAATACAAATCAAGAGTGAACTACCTTAAACATGTATTAATATAGAGACATCCAATGAGACAATTTAATTTGTTTATTTGCTAACTACGTATTATTATTTTTAGTTTAAGAAAAAAAAAAATTCTAAGAGAGACAGACCAATTCAAACTCCATTTCCAATTTTCTCTATTATTATCTCTTTAAATTCACATCACGTGCAGGCTACCTGCCTGCCTTAGCTAATTAGTAATGCTTTGAATAATGTTTTGATATTGTTGCCAAGCTTTACAGGTTTAATTTCCACTTAGGCAAATTTCTTCTCTACTTATAATATAATAAGGTGGAAACTCAAGTGCAGTCGACTTCACGTAAAGTTGATATCTGAGAGCCGTTAGATAATTTGACTGATTTGACTAAATTTTCATTTAACGACTCTCAAATATCAACTTCACGTGAAGTCGACTTTACCTAAATTTTCACTGTATAATAACTTCCATTGCATATGTGTGAAAGGAAACCTTTGAAATTGAGACATTGGCCCAAAAAGAAAACTAACAAGCTAGATAAATAATAATAATAATAATAATAATAATAATAATAATAATAAATAGTAACAAGGGAAAGATCAGATCAGAGGCATATTGTGATATGTTAAAGAATGATTAAAAATGACCGAAATAAGGTTAAAAGGAAGAATTTGGTAGGTTGATATAGTTTGATGGATGTGAAAGAAAGAATTTTGTATATAGTTTGATTGGTTTCTTTGTAAAATTAAATAACACCCACCTAGTTATATATACTTGTATTATTTGTATTAGTGATATTCCAACTAGGTAGCTGACTTATTCCTAACATGCCCCACAACAAACACAAGAAACAAAAGGCTAATTATAGTAAGATTTTTTTTTTAATAAGCGCTAACAATAATATTTGTTAAGGTTTAAAAACAATTATAAAAAGGTATAATTTTTAATATATTAAATAATTAAAAATTAATAAACACTCTTAAAATACTCATTATATAATAAAAAAATAGAAGAATGCTAGGAGACAGCAACTTTTGTTATTTGTAGCCATCAAATAGCCATCAATAATAGTTTTAATGGTATGAAATTTCATTCAATGATTCACTTTTTTTTGCTGGTTATATGCTGTTCAGAATTTAACAAAGTTACTGGCTTAGAGTTTTCCATATTTATTTATTCAAAGTTCAAAATAGAAAATGAAATGAAAGGTGATGAGCAAATAATAACCTTCAAAGCCCGCTACCTAACTCGGGCCAAACGGTTAAAGTCAAAGAACAAATGGTGACTTATCAAACTTGAATTCAAAGAAATGAATAAGCAATTCCCACGCTATATATAGAGAACTTGTTTCACTCTCATCATGCTTCACACCAACCCATTCCAATTCCAATATATATTGCTTCACTCAAGTAAAGTCCTTATTAAAGAAAAAAGAAGAAATGAAAGATTACTACTCTCTTTCAGTGGTCATGGTCTTATTTCTCTTGTTGCTCTCATATTCTATGAATACTGTTGAGGCCAGACCACTCCTCAAAGATCATCAATCTTCCTCTGCTTCTTCCTTCATATCATCCATAATCAACCGGGCTTATTCTGGGCCAAGCCACAGAGGTATTGGTCATTGATCACCAACAAATAAATTAAACTTCATTTTTTCATTTTCTTTACAATTATATGTATTACTATACACTAGGTATGGCAACTGTATGTGTTTAATTAATGCTTAGGAAAATTGGATTTTCTTCATGTAGCTTATAATGAGTAGGATGAACATGCACGTGACAATTTCACGTGACAATTTGCTCTTATTTTTAGTGTAGCATAAAGCAGTTTGTTCTTCATATTTTTTTTTTTTTTTTCAATTTATACAAATTTTATAATATAAACGATTGTATTGTATTATATTGTAAAATGTATTTATATTATTGCTAGTGCTAGTTCTAGTATAAATATATATGCATATTAATAAACTTTTTCTCTTAATTAGTTGTTAGAAAGCTGGTAATTAAGTGTGAAAAGACACACTTTCAACATACATACACGACTCTATTATGTTAAATTAAAACAAATAAAAATGAAGAGTAATGAGTAATTCGTTCCTTTTTTGTATTACATTCATCCATGCGTTCACATGTTACGTGCATACAATGGGAAATGAGACAATGAAACCCTATTTTATGTAAACAAATGTGGCTTTAATGAAACGCAAAATTGGAAAATATATTTAAAGGTTTCATCAGATTAAAAGAGATTACCAGCAAATACACTTGCATATATGAAAATTTAACGCAGGTTAAATAACATATATTCACATAATCTATATATACATATATCAGCGTGGTAGATCAATTTTCTGTTTTTAGTACTAATTGATATATTTTACTAATCTATCCATGCATGATTAAGCAAGTTGGGTTGGTCTAGTGGTTAGTTTACTATTCAGTTTAAGACTTTAAGCAAATGTCAAGGATTTAAATCTCACAGCAATCCATTGTATATAACAAAACCAATATATATATATATAATTAATTATTGTGTACAACAACAAAACCAATTCAAAGCCTATAATGCCGGCCACAACTAGTAACATTTTTTATCCCGGTTTCCCGATCATGTATAAATGTATGATTACAAGCAACATAAAGTGTCAACAGTCAACAAAATTTTATAAAAAAATACTATTTATACACCAAAATCAGTTACGAATATATTTGTGTATAAATATATGTATAGTTTAGTTTATTTTCAATATGTATTTGTATTCCAACATGTATTTTATACTTGTGACTGACTTTAGTGGTTAATTTTGGTATACACTTAACTTAGTCGAATTTTATATGCTTTATTTGCAATACGATTTTGTTTTATCTTGTGCAGAGAAATGAAAATCATATTCAACATAGAATTTCAAACTGAACAAAATATGCATAAGATTAATAGAAGTTAGGCATCCTCAACTCTGGTTGATTTATTTACTTCTACTCAGATGATGCCATATAAATATGGTATTTACATAAGATATAAAACATGATACATGATGGGGTATCTATATAAACCATAACTCATGATTCATGTTTCCGAATTGCTGATACAATTTCAGCAATGCCTTCAAATTTTCTCCTCTCTTTGAGAATCGTCTTAGCTAAATCAAGTGCCCGCTTTTCACATGTTGCACGTTTAGCAGCATCAGCAATGGATTCAAAATCTTCAACATGTGCCACACCAACTATTCTCCTGTGTATTAGATAATAATCAAAATGAGAAGTGTAAGCTAATATAAACAAAATAAGTATAACATTCTGGTGAAAAATGATGATAAGCAATCTCACCTTATCATTTTGGCAGCACCAAACCCAAGACTATCATGAAACAAATCCGTCATGTATTTCTTCTGTACAAGCAGCTGAACCTCAGGATTGTTATAGATAGCTGGAAGATATGCCTCACCAGCACCATTTCTATGCTCATCCCAAAGAGCAGTGAATTTGTGCTGGAAAAGATTCCAGGTATCTTCAATTGTCTTAAGAATCCACTCCTTGTACGCCTGCATATCGTAACATCAGTATATATCAGAATTCAGACAAGGAATAACACACTTTTGCCGCAGTAATCATTCGTCTTCGCCATTATCATCAAATGAAACTATAAAAAATCCCATCATGTCATTGTTGCAGCAAAGCTAAGCAATAGAATTACCAGAGCCACAAGTCCAGCAAAATGAAGAGGAAATACAGCGAAAGATAATGGCAGTTATAACTGACATTCCTTCCTGCCGAGTCTTGTTTTATAACTACGGGAGAGCTCATATTTCTGTGAAACTATCCCTAAAACTTCTTAGATTTCAAATGATATAACTCTGATTGCTCACCAATGTGCACAAAGAAATCCTTCTCTTTACTAGGATAACAAAGCAAAGTCACTGGCACTACTACACAAACAAGACGAGAAAACAGAAACATTCCTTCAAACCTATAAAAATGCACAAATTTGGCTCTGAAATGAACCAAAGAGAATCAAAGTGTTTAAGTCAGATTATGTAAAGTAGGAGGTGTGCAAGTTTTTCTGTTCCTTCCTTTTTCTTTTGCAGTAAAAATTTTTGGAAAAGTCTAGGGAGCCAGCAACTTTGTTAAATTTTGGCCAGCATGTAATCAGCAAAGAAAAGTGAGCCATTGGATGAAATCTCACATCCATCTCACACCATTAAAATCATCATTGATGGCTATTTGATGGCTACAAATCACAAAGTTGCTGGCCCCCTAGCATTCCTCAAAAATTTTGGACTATATTAAGATCAGAAGGCACAAAGAGCCACAGCAGCACACAATCAATATACCTAAAGAAGGAAACCTACCTTTCGATCATTTTTTTGATCAGCATGTCCATCTTGAGAACAGTAAGCCAAAATCAAATTTCCTAGGAATGCTCCAATATCATAACCCATTGGTCCATAAAATGCAAATTCAGGATCAATAACTTGTGTTGATTCATGAGTAACCATCATAGAACTAGTGTGCAGATCTCCATGTATTAGAGCCTGGGCCCTCTCACAGAAACTACAAAAATGTATACTCTTATAATATAGTAAAAAAAATCCTAACACCACAATTGCTGCTGCACATACTGCAATAAAAGAAGAGTGTTGGTCATAATACTTGGATTTCAGCTCAGCAACTTCAAGCTTCAGCAAATTGTCTTCCCGTAAAGCCTCAGCATCATGATCAAGATAAGGGGAAGTCCAACGATTATATTCAGAGACTTTATAAGGGTCAGAGAACACGACCTGCTCAGTGAGTCTGCACAACTCCACATTACCACAATATTCGGCAACTGCATGAAGCCAGCATGAATTCAGCTTAACACAAACATGTCTTAAGGCAACATCAATACGCAATGTTCCTCATACTCACAGAAGCAAAATATCAGTTTATCTATTACATCCATTTTCAAATGGAGAATATACTACAGAGGCATCACAAATACAAATATGCAAAGTACAAGCAGCCAAACAAGGGAATGGAACCATTTTTTCTAACGCAAAACTCAAACTGAAATAACAGTTTCAGCTCAATCAACTTTGAAGCAGAGTAATGGATTAATGAAGGCGACATTATGAATCAGTGAAGATAAATAAACAAACTTCTTAGTTCTTAGATAAACAAGTGTACTGAATTGTACAAAAAATGAATTGAGTGTGAATCAATCAATAACAATGGCTCACACATACCGTCCCTTTTGTGCTCAGAAGTTGTACGGAAAAGGAGAGAAGTGAAAAAGAGTGTCTTGGCCATGAAATCAGCCATGTGCTCTGCAAGCAAAGGGTACTCAATCCCAGCTACCAACCCTTTTCTTAGTATTATGTGCGGTGGTTCCAAGTAACGCATGCCGATCAATGACATTGTGCGGTCAAAGTGGTACACTTCAGGAACATGCTCAGGGCACAAGCGACCCTTTTCTTTCAGCGCCAACCATTCAAAATACGATCTCTCCTTCGTCATTGCCCATGACTCTCCAATGGAACGAACATACGGCAAAGCCTAAAAAAAACACGAACTTTGAATCAGAAAGCTAAAAAATAAACGAAATTTGTAAGTGCCCACGAGTTTTTGGATCAGTGGGTAGTAAATTTTTTTTTTTTTAAATTACATGTATGATGACAAAAGAACCTGCGGAGTTGAGAACAATGAAGACGAAGTTAAGGTTGCCATCTCCAACTTCTTTGACGAACAAGTTGTCGAAGTCGTTGCCGATCTTAGAAGAGAGGGCAGGCACTGATTTTATGTAGTCGATGAGGGAGTTGTCGTGGAGTGGTCGGAACTCTGAGAAGGCCATTGGATGCGGCGGAATAGTGGTGGTAGTAGGGCACTAAGGCGGGTGGAGAGAGAGCAATGATCCCCAAAGGTGGGAATCTTCAATCTTGTTTTGTGGATTCGGTGCGTTTTGCTTTCGGAGGAGGAACGCCATTAGCTAAAGGTAGAATGAGTTGACTGAAAGACTGAAACTTGGAGCGTCAATGATTCGAGTGCATTGAATCTGGTCACAATTTAGATTAATCAGCTTCGATTCTGTGGAAATTTCAATGTCTCATTCATGACTAAGATGAAAATTCAGCTAAAGTCAATTTTAAGTGAGGTTTATAACTGGACAATTATTAAAATAATTTGAATAATTTAATTAAATTTTTATTTAATAGTTTTTAATTATTAATTTTACATAAAGTTGAGTGTACTTGTCTCATTTACTATGAAAGGAGCCAATCCAGTTTCTGCACTTGACAGAGTGATCAAAAGGTGTATGCTAATTTAAA
>NC_029793.2:144591280-144591544 GCF_000816755.2 Arachis ipaensis | reverse complement strand
TTTAATAGATTCTCTTCGTTTTCTTTTTTTTGAGTAGTATTGTCTAGGCCCATTATCAGACATAACTATGGATTATAATCCGTAAAAAGATTCTGGTGGGCCTCTAGTTATCCAGTTATGTTGCCTCCTACAAAAAACCCTAAAAATTAGCCACGAACAAAAATAAATACAAACTTCCATCCAGTTTGTCAGTTTTCAACCCAAAATCAGTGTCAAGGCCCTAAACACCAAACCCAAATTCAAGAAAACTACTAGCAGTGCTAT
>NC_029793.2:144588945-144591114 GCF_000816755.2 Arachis ipaensis | reverse complement strand
ACGAGAGAGTATATTATATTCCCAACATTAGGGGTGTGCATGGCTCGATCCGGCCCAAAAATCCGGCCCGACTCCGAACATTTTAGGGACTATTTTGGTGTGATTTCATCGGGTCTAGGGTCGAGTAAGGGTCTCAAAAGCAGATCCGGTCATTGTTTCAGCTCGGGTCCGGGCCATGGCTCGGGTCATCCGAAGTCGGCCCGGTGACCCGTCATCATACACAATTAATATTTTGTGTTATTAGTGATAGATGATGGCTATTCTTATGTGAAATTTAAGTATTGTAAACCTTAATATTTTGTGTTATTAGTTATTATAAGACTATAAGTTAATGTTTTATATTTAAAATGCATAAGATTTTAGACTAATGCATAATATTGTGTTATTTATATTGATTTAAATATTTAGTGTTATTAGACAATATTAGTATTGATTATGGTTATGCTTTAATTTTAGAGAAGAGTTGGTTCTTGTTATATTTTTCTAAGTGAATTTTACCATGTTAAATAATGGTTGGAGTCTTGGAAATTTGGATATTTTCACATGTTACCTTATAAGAAGGTGTCAAGGTAATGTAATGTTAACAGCTCGGTTTTTACCCGGTATAATCGTGGCCCGAGAGTGTATAGGTTTCATCCGGTTTAGGGCCGGATTTGGGTTTAATAAATAGGCCCGATATATATTTCAGGTCGGATCTGGATCACATCAAACCCAATTTCACCCGACCCATACACACCCCTACCCAACATAATGAAACTTAAGAGAGTTTTTTTTTTTACTTTTCTAGATAAACAATAATTTTTTTAAATAATATAAACAATATAAACTTGTACCACTAATTACTAGGTTTATCGAGCCAAAATCATAATATAACCTTGTATAGAACCAAGTTAATTAAAGAGGACTACTAACAAACCTCAACATGAAAGAATTACTTTCAAAGGTAAAATATTCTAAAAAAAAAATATTTCCATGTAGACTTTTAAGGTTTCCTTCTACGTACAAGCTAGTTTTGTTTCATTATTTAAGCTTAATTTAGCGAGACAAGTAAAGCAATCAAACATTTTGGTACGATTAGATTTAGATTTAGTAGTAAATTATTTTATTTATTTTGAAGAGAGAAAAGACAAGAAAAACAAATGAATTTTTTAAATACATTCAAAATAATCAAACATTGATATTGAGACACGATAAAAGGAAGCAAACAAGGACATGAGATGAGATGAGATGAGATGAGGAACTAGCAAGAAAAAATAGTAGGGTAGCCACAGGTGGATAGATAATAAACTTGTCGTGCCGGTTTTGAATGTTAGTGTTAAGGACTCTGAATATTCAATATTGACTATAATATAATGCGGCGGCCAGATAATTAACCAAGAGAAATTGACATATGTCCGTAAATTAAGGGTGCGCACCTCATATTTATTTTTGAAAAAGTCAGTCAACCCAAACGACCTAGTGAGTAATGACGGTCTTATGAGTTTGTTTGTGGTATCTACAACGATAAAAACTCAAGTGCAGTCAACTTCACGTAAAGTTGAAATTTGAGAATCATTAGATGATTTAACTGATTTGACTAAATTTTTATCTGACGACTCTCACATATCAACTTCACGTAAAATCGACTTCACCTGAATTTTCACCATCTATAACAGATTCTACAAGGAGGATATCTTAAGAGGCCGATTTATTATTTTTAAATTTTTGTTTCAATCATAACCTGGAAAACATTTATTTAGTTTCTTTGGAGAATTTCTTAAAAAACATTATATAAATATTCTATTATTTTCTCGTACTTTTTCATATACATATAGTGTATGATAACAGAGTTGTTATATTTAATATACAGTTCAACTAATAAAACTTTAATAATTTAGAGTTGGTTGGGTCTCATTAATTGCGCTAGCAAAATGAAATGCAACATATTTTTCTTTCTTATCCACTAAGATATAAGAACATATGTCTTTCCTCATCACGTTAGCAACCTATAAGACTTGACCAGGTCATATAATAAATTAATAATGATAACAAATGGGACGGAATATAAACGAGAAGACCATTTTAATAAAAATACTAAAAATATCTTTTTTAAAGATATTTATATGTATTATATTATTATTGGACATCTTTATTAAATTGATTAATAATTTATTTTTTAATAAATCAAAA
>NC_029793.2:144564244-144588928 GCF_000816755.2 Arachis ipaensis | reverse complement strand
GAATTGATGAATTATAAAATATAAATCGAATATCTTTAAATTTTTTTATAAAAGAATAAATATATATCTGACTTTTTGTTTTGCAAATATTTAAATCCTTAAAAATTTAAAAATACAATTAGATCCCTAAAAAAGTTGGATTTATTATTATTGTTATTAAAAAAATCGATTTTATTCTAATTTGTTAAGAAATTAAAAAATAACCGATTTATTAATACATTCAATAATAATGTGACATGTAAGCGGTCTTTACAAAAAGATGTTTTACGCGTTTTTATGAAAGCATCTCCCATATAATAAAAGGAAAAGTATATAGAACCAAAATGTGACCAGCCAAAAAGTAAACAAAATCGTTTAATTAAAATCACTTTTTGAATAATATGTTTGAAAATCACTCCTGAGATCACGAAGCACAAACCAAAATCCGATTTTTCATGAAACCATAATAAAATACTCAGTATGTAGAGTTAATAGTTAAAAATAATTAAATAATTTAATAAATTTAATTAAATTATCATGTCAATTATACTTGGTTTCCACCGACATCCGCATAAGTTGAATTAGTAAATGTAATAATTGACCGCTTGTTTTTCTCTCTATATAAAGCACCCCATAAATGTGTGACAAAACAATAAGCAATAACCTGAAGAAGCAAAGAAAAGCATGATGAAGCATACTCATGAAACCACCGTGTGTTTGTTCCTAGTAATCCTTGCAGCGGGAAGAATGCAAGGATCAAGTGCAGTGGACTACACCGTAACGAACAGGGCCCTCTCAACTTCAGGGGGTGTCCGATTCCGTGACCAAATAGGTGCAGTGTACGCAAGACAAACCCTTGACAAAGCCACAAAATTCATATGGTCAGTATTCCAACAAAACAGTAACCCCTCTGACAGAAAAACCGTCCAAAAAGTGAGCTTGTTCGTTGATGACATGGACGGTGTTGCGTACACCAGCAACAACGAGATCCACCTTAGTGCAAGATACGTTGGAAGCTACTCAGGTGACGTGAAGACAGAAGTGACTGGCGTCTTGTACCATGAGATGACTCACGTGTGGCAGTGGAACGGGAATGGCCAAGCCCCTGGTGGCTTGATTGAAGGGATTGCGGATTTTGTCAGGCTCAAGGCTAACCTGGGTCCTAGCCATTGGGTCAAGCCTGGCCAAGGGAATAAGTGGGACCAGGGTTATGACGTCACGGCTCGCTTTTTGGATTATTGTAATGGCCTCAAGAATGGCTTTGTTGCTGATTTGAACAAGTTGCTTAAGAATGGTTATAGTGATCAGTTCTTTGTTCAGTTGCTTGGCAAAACTGTTGATCAGTTGTGGAAGGATTATAAGGCCAAGTATGGCAACATATCATAATCATTTTCAATATCTAAGAAAACAATAAGATCAAATCATACTAAATATGTATAATCATCAATAAGTGTTGTATGTTCTACCAATTATATTATAATGGTTTACTTATAGCTTGTTTGATTCATCTTGTGTTTAGTTATTTCTCTAAGATTAACTTAGCATATCACGATGAATACTAATGAGATGCGAAGAAAGTAATAAATAATCTAACTTTCTTTAGAAAATGACATACTATTAAAGGTAAGGAAAAAATTAATAAATTTTAAGACAATCGTTTATATGCAATTGTTTTTATATAAAGTTGACCATTGAGAATTGTTAGACGATAATTTAGTCAAAAATGTTATAATGACAATTGCATACGAGTTTTTGCCAAATTTTAAACATTCAATTTTTTAAAACTTTATCAAAAGAGTGGTTAACCTGATTAGCAAGTTATTCTTTTAAATTGGAATTATTGACATAAAATATATTACGTAAAAGAGTTAATATTTATTTAACTAAAGGTAAAAATAAACTAATGCACCAAAGTTAAGGTGACAATAAGCTTCGACGAAAAGTAATTATGCAAAAGCTAAAGCTTTTTAACTATTATTAGTTTATTACTCAAACATGCATGGCCTAATTAAGCATTATAATGCTAAAGCAGATTGTAGTATTATCTTGTGAAGTTTTACAGTCTGGAAATGGGTTTGTGGTGGAATAATGACAAGGCAGGCTTATTAAGTCATTGATGCATTTTTTCAGCTAGAGGATTAATTAAGTGTCACTTACCCATTATTCCAAGTGGGGATTGGGGAAGCTGCACTCTATCTGCCATAATCATGTCTCATTAAAGTAAACTCTATAAAGCACTTCTGTTTCATGATTGGATAGTGTTTTTGATAAAGAAATTAAGTAGCAACAACTAGTGTACCAATTGTTGATTCGTACCGAACATTTTGTTTTGAAGTCGTACCAAACATGATTACTATCAAAGGAAATTTTAGCGTTGATGATCCACCTTTGACTAATGTAACATCGATCTATTTGTAGGACCGGTTTCCAACAATTGAGAAATTGAAAATTTCTGCATATGCATATTCTAAAGATCTATTTGGACTTGCAATATGGATACTGCCTGTTGGACAATCTTTGTGCCAACAAAACCTTGTTTCACAAGTAATTTCCACTTTATCACACTCATGTCATGCTCTTGTTCCTTCTATTAAAGCCAAACAAGCAACTCAGACGATCTCATAGTATTCCCAACACAAACAACAATGGCTCTAAACCTCAATCACATGATCCTGTGTCTTGCACTAACTCTAACAGCTGCTACCTTGGGGAATGCAATTGAATACGTTGTGTTAAACAATGCCCTCTCCACCCTTTGATCAGGAAATTGGTGCTGAATATGCCCAGCAAACACTCATTGCTGCCACCAACTTCTTAGACAGATTATTTGGCCTAAACAGCAATTTTGCAGCAGTCAACAAAGTCTCCATCACAGTTGAGAACATCGATGGAGTCGCATTCACTACCAGCGACAACAACATTCATGTGAGTGCAGGGTACACTGAAAGGTACCTGGTGGTGATAGAGATATCAAAAGGGAAATGACTGGGGTCATCTATCACGAAATGGCGCATATATTGCTATCCGATGGGAGTGACAGGGCCCGGCCGCCTTCAGGGCTTGTTGAAGGCATGGCAGATTTTGTGAGGTTGAGGGCTGACTATGCTGCAGATAGCTGGGGTGATGTAGGTGAAGGCTCTAATTGGGACCAAGGATACCAAGTCACTGCATACTTTCTAGACTACTGTGAAAATATCTGAGCTGGGTTTGTTGCGGATTTGAACAAGTTGATGATGCAAAATGGATACAGTAAGAGCTACTTTGTTCTGCTTCTAGGGAAGCCAGTTGCTCAACTTTGGATTGAATACAAGGCCTTATATGATCTCAACAACTGATCAATCCTTAGTTTGTAGCTTTGTAAGAATTATGACATAAGAATAGTTTAAAGTGTTTTTCTAGCCTCACTCACAAAAAGGTATGTACAAGTTATAAAAAGAAAAGCAAGTATATATTAAATAAAGTTAGTTGTAACTTGTAAGTTTGCCTAAATGTGATATATTAAATGTGTGTCCATGTAAAAAGTAGTTTGCACATAATAATATATCTACAATATAATAAGTAACAACTGAGCTGAACAAAGTTGTGTTAACAAAACGTCCTTGCTGCAAGTAAGATGTAACATAAAACTGTAATTAGTACACTCAAGCAGAAAATTTATATTTTTCATACATAACTTTGACAGTGAAACTGTTAAATGTAGCAGAACACCAAAATCTCGAGTAGTGTACAGGAGGAAAACGTGATACATGATGAGGTATCGATATGAAAACCATGAATCAGGATTCATATTGCCGAATTGCTGATACAATTTCAGCAATGCCTTCAAATTTTCTCCTTTCTTTGAGAATCGCCTTAGCTAAATCAAGTGCTCGCTTTTCACATGTTGCACGTTTAGCAGCATCGGCAATGGATTCAAAATCCTCAACATGAGCTACACCAACTATTCTCCTGTGTATTAATGATCATAATGAAAGGGGTTAGCCATGCCTCCTAAGAATGTTCATGTTGCTCAAATCATAAATACAAGCCATTGCTTCAGAATCATACTGTTCAACAAATATATATCTTACTGAATATAAAATCAGAACATGGCATGCACAATGGAGATAGCTCTAGGGCCAGGATGACCTCAACTAAACATCAGTGTAAATGATTATATACACATTAGAAAGTAGAGAGCAATTCCAACATTGTCACTGAATTTTATAACTAACATGTTTCCTCACACGAGCACTTTAGACTAGAGTCATGCAAAAGACACATTCTAATATTACCATCCATATTTTTTATAGGAATAATGCAAACTACAATCAAAATTGTCGCCATTTTGGTCAAAAAGGGTCTGATCAAGTCAATTGCCCAATTTAAGCAGAAGCTCTCAAATAGTTTTATATCTAACTAACAAAATAAGTCCCACTAAACATATAGCATTCTGGTTAAAAATGATGCTCAGCAATTTCACCTTATCATTTTGGCAGCACCAAACCCAAGACTATCATGAAACAAATCTGTCATGTATTTCTTCTGTACAAGCAGCTGAACCTCAGGATTGTTATATATAGCTGGAAGATATGCCTCACCCGCACCATTTCTGTGCTCATCCCAAAGAGCAGTGAATTTGTGATGGAAAAGATTCCAGGTATCTTCGATTGTCTTAAGAATCCACTCCTTGTACGCCTGCATAATGTAAATATCAGTATATATCAGACAATAAACAACACACTTTTGCCCCAGCAATCAACGGTCTTCACAATTATTACTAAATGCACAACTATAACAAATCCCAGCTTGTCATTGATGCTGCAGTTCTAAGCAATAACATTACCAGAGCCACAAGTCCAGCAAAATGAAGAGAAAAAATACAGCAAAAGAAAATGGTAGTTATAATTGGCATCCTACCAAGTCTTGTTTTATAACTACAGCTCATATTTCTGTAAACTATCTCTACGACTTCTTGGATTTCACATGATATAAATCTGATAGCTCACCAATGTGCACATGCACACCAGGAAATTCTTCTCTTCATTAGTATAATAAAGCAAAGTCACTAGCACTACACAAACAAGACAAGGCAGGACAAAACAACAGAACAGTCCAAGGTATTTCAAAACTGTAAAAATGCACAGATTTGGCCTCCGAAAAGAACCAAAGAGAATCAAAGCGTTTAAATCAGATTATGCAGAATAGGGGTGTGTGTGCCTGTGTGTTTTTCTGTTTCATTCCTTCTTTTTTTTTTTCCGATAAAAAACTTTGGACTATGCTAAGAGCAGAAGCCACAAAGAGCCACAAGAGTACACAACCAATATACATAAAGAAGGAAACCTACTTTTCGATCATTTGCTTGATCTGCATGCCCATCTTGAGAAAAGTAAGCCAGAATCAAATTTCCCAGGAATGCTCCAATATCAAAACCCATTGGTCCATAAAATGCAAATTCTGGATCAATAACTTGTGTTGATTCACGGGTAACCATAACAGAACCAGTGTGCAGATCTCCATGTATTAGAGCCTGGGCCCTCTCACAGAACCTACAAAAATGTACATTCTTATAAAGTATAAAAACCCTAACACCACAATTGCTACACATAATGCAGTAAAAGAAGTGTGCTGGTCATAATACTTGGATTTCAGCTCAGCAACTTCAAGCTTCAGAAGATTGTCTTCCCGAACAGCCTCAGCATCACGATCAAGATAAGGGGAAGTCCAACGATTATATTGAGAAACTTTATAAGGGTCAGAGAACACGACCTGCTCGGTGAGTCTGCATAACTCCACATTACCACAATATTCGGCAACTGCATGGAGCCAGCATGAATTCAGCTTAAGGCAACATCAATATGCAACAACGTTCCTCATACTCACAAGTAGAATATCAGTTTATCACTTATCACTCATTTTCAAATGGAGAATAAACTACAGAGGTAAACTTCCACAAGCACAAATAACTGAATAAGCAAAGCACAAGCAACCAAACGAGGGAAAGGAAACATTTTTTCTAATGCAAAACTTAAACTAAAATAACCAGTTTCAGCTCAATCAACTTTGAAGCAGAGTAATAGATTGATAAAGGTGATACTATCAATCAGTGAAGAAGACATAAACAATCTTCTTAGTTCTCCGATTAACAAATATATCGAATTGTCCAAAAAATGAGTTGAGGAGTGTGAATCAATCAACAACAATTGCTAAAGAAAAGAGTAACAATGGGAAAGCTCACACATACCGTCCCTTTTGTGCTCGGAAGTTGTACGGAAAAGGAGAGAAGTGAAAAAGAGTGTCTTGGCCATGAAATCAGCCATGTGCTCTGCAAGCAAAGGGTACTCAATTCCAGCTATCAACCCTTTTCTTAATATTATATGTGGCGGTTCCAAGTAACGCATGCCGATCAATGACATTGTACGGTCAAAGTGGTAAACTTCAGGAACATGCTCAGGGCTCAAGCGACCCTCTTCTTTCAGCCCCAGGTATTCAAAATATGCTCTCTCCTTCGTCATCGGCCATGACTCCCCAATGCAGCGAATATAAGGCAAAGCCTTAAAATAAAAAAATCGAACTTTGAATCGAAAGCTACAAAATAAACTAAATTTGCGAGTGCCCACGATTTTTGGATCAGTGGGGAGAAGTATAAAAAAAATGTTACCTGCTTGATGACAAAAGAACCTGTGGAATTGAGAACGATGAAGACGAAGTTAAGGTTGCCATCTCCAACTTCTTTGACGGACAAGGTGTCGAAGTCGTTGCCGATCTTAGAGGAGAGGGCCGGCACTGATTTTATGTATTCGATGAGGGAGTTGTCGTCGAGTGGTCGGAACTCTGAGAAGGCCATTGGATGCGGCGGAGTACTGAGGCGGGGGGAGACGGAGCAATGATCCCCCCAAAAATGGGAATCTTGTTTTGTTTTGCTTTCGGAGTAGAGACGCTAATAGCTAAGCTACAAAGGTTGGACTTAAAATTGAAGTGTCAATGATGCGAGTCCATTTACGAAAGAGTTGGTTTAGTTATTACTTCATTAGTTTATTTAAATAAATATTGAGAAATTAAATTTTATTTTGAGTATGTAATAATTTATTGACAATAATAAATCTTAATTTGTTGGATTGGAAAATAGTGGAGATATCTCCGGTGCCAAAAAGAAATGATGCTAGTGCATTGAATCTGGTCACAATTTGGATTAATCAGCTTCGCTTCTGTGGAATAAAATGATGGAATCTAATTATTAGTAATTACCACCCAAAGGAAATAAATAAAATTTAGGAAATTATGAAAGGGTGTTGTAGTGCAATTGAGTCTCACTTGGTTTCCCACTCATTTGATTATTGCGAGAACCGAACCGGTCATTGAACCGGTCAAATTACTGATTTAATAATTCAATGGTCTAACCATAGTTGAATCGTGGTCAAACCAGTTTCATTAAATATAAAATAAAATTATTAAAAGTATAATATAAATCTTTTAAAATTTAAATTCAATCATTCATATGATAATAAAATTTAAAATTTCATAACTTCCCCACTAACTAAACTATATCTCATATCATCATTAAAATTCTACATTCAAATTCAAAAATCACAATTTATAACTAAAAGAAATCATGGCATAAATATTATATCCATATTCAATCAACAATCACCAACAATCAATAATAATATTGTTACGATGGGTAACCGGAGATTAGTGGGCTGGACGGCGTTGGTTGGCCCAAACGTATGGAGGAGGAGGATTTCAAGTGGATCTGCAACTCGGTGCCCTCCGTCCGACTTGTGTATGCGAAAGAATGGGGGGTGGTACCTGCAAAGACACTCCAATGCTTAAGTCAGCAAGGGTGTGAGCAGGTCTAGAGAGTATTGGGACTTAGAGATACCTGAGAAGTGTCAGTGTATTTATAGTGGTGAACCAATAACCACCGTTGGAGTAGTGCCACTTTTTTAAGGTGTTAACCGTCCCTTTATCGTAGGGAAGTTAAGATATGGCTTGTGGAAGTGGTTAGAGAGATTCTAGGGGCAGTTATTCATTCAAATGAGTGCTTATCTGCCAGCTAACCCTCGTTCCCGACTTCTTTAGAGCAAGTCGTGTTCCCTCTCTTTCATTGTTTCGTTTCTGCGATTTTTCAAATTTCCTCTTCATTCGTTCGTGCTGTACCTTTACGTTTTCGAAGGCTTTTGCTTCCTCCAGCCCTCATTTTCGGATAAAGGTTAGTTCTTTCTGTAACATGCCTTTCTATTTTTATACCTTTATTTTGTAGGTAGATGGGTTTGTAGACTTTGGTTCCGTATTCCCTCCCTTTAGAGACCGTGTTTTTTATTTTCCTTTTCTTTTTCCTTTGTAGGTTTTTGTCACCCTTTTAAGAAAAAAGAAATGGCCTCCGTAGATGTTCTTTCTCAGTGGGTTGATGTCACGGTCCTAGGGGAGGAACCCTCGGTCGATACTGAGTTTATTACCCATATTCGCACTCACCACATAATTTGTGCTTCTGAGGAAGATGAGCCGAAGTATGAATTGGTAGTCCCGGGTCCAGAAGACCGGGTTTGCTTCAGGAGGGCCAATGAGGCGGCCCCTCATTTTTTCTTTATGTACGAGTGTATGATCACCCGTTTGGGTGTTTTTCTTCCTTTTTCAGACTTTGAGATGTCTGTTTTGCGTCACTGTCGAGTTGCCCCTACCCAGCTTCACCCCAATTCTTGGGGTTTTTTGAAAATTTATCAATTTATCAGCCAAGCTTTGGAGTTTCCGACCTCTTTGAAGATTTTCTTCTATCTTTTTCATATGACTAAACCCTTTAGTGGGCTAAACAATAAGCAACAGTGGGTATCTTTCCGAGCCATACAGGGTCGGAGAGTTTTCACCCTTTTTGACGAATCCTTCCATGATTTTAAAAATTATTTTTTCAAAGTTCAAGCTGTAGAGGGTCACCACCCCTTTTTTCTGGACGAGAGTTCTTCCCCCTGCTTTCCCTTGTACTGGTTGGAGGCCTCCCCCTGTGAGAAGTATGGTCTGGATGATCTAAACGAAGTGGAGGCGGCCGTTGTGGGGTTCCTCCGAGAAGTGTGGGGGAGGGCCCCATATCTGGACACTAAGAAATTCCTCCAGGGGTCTCCGACTTTTATCCAGGCGCAACTAGGTAGCTTTTGTTTTTTACTTCCGACTTGTGTTTTCTTGTACCGACTTGTCTGACTTTTTGTTATTTTTTGTAGAGATGGCGAAGAAGAATGCTCAGGAGTCTTATCAGAGGGTCTAGGAGGCCAAAGCGAGGTCTCGCGCCAGGACTGGTGGCGCCAAGGCGGTTATCTCTCCTCCTCCTCCTCCTCGGAACGTTGGGACTCCCTCCCAGCCTATTGTGATTTCTTCTTCTGCTTCCTCTCAGCCGCCCCCCTCTGCCCGACCTTCTCCTAAGCCAGAGAAGAAGAAGCGCAAGACCTTAGAGTCTGGCTCTTCGGGTGAGGTGAAGGCGGATGCTCTTGCATTCGTCCGAAAGAACATCTACCCCCATGCTCGTATAAGCATGGATGATGTGTCTGTTCGTCACCACCTTACCACTCTGGTTGAAGAGAGTCTCAAGGCGGCGGGAGTTTGTGGCAAACTCTTGGATATTTTTGAGAAGGCTCCTCTCAGCTCTTTAGGAATGACCTCAAGGGTCGAAGAGCTGGAAGGAAGACTTCGTATATATCAAGAGCATGAGAGGGAGTTGAAGGAGGAAGTCGCCAAGCTGAAGGAGGAGAGAGATAACCTCCGGAAGAAGGAGAGAAAATTGCAAGCCCAATGCAACATGGAGGTGGACTTGAGGAAAACAGCGCAGGGCAGCTATCAAAAGTTATTTGAAGATCTTGTGGCTGTGAAGAATGATCTGCTGAATTCTTGGAAGGCCTATACCGAGTTGGAGGACTCTATTGCTGATGGCGCCGAGGAGGCTTGGAGGGTCTTTAAGGAGCAGGTTAGAGTCATTGCTCCTGACTTGGACCTTTCTCCTTTAGATCCCGACAAAGTCGTCATTGATGGTGCCATTGTGGATCCTCCTGTCCCTGTGATTGTTTCCGAGTCAGAATTGAAGACTCGGAGGCAGAGAATCATAGAGTCTCCTCCTCGTCCTGAGGACGCTCCGAGCTCTTCTACCGTTCCTCCGACTTCCTCTTCACCTCCTATGGATGCCTCTCTTCCCGGTCCCGGTGGCGCTCTTCCCGACTCTGGTGGTGGTGATCCGTTTATTCCTCTTTTGAAAAAATAATTTTGTTGGCTATATTGGGGCCCGGCCTGTGGGTCCCCCCTTTTTTAAACTCTTTATGTTTGTTTGTTGAACAATTTCTTCTGGCCTTTTAAGGCCGTAAACAAAAAATACCCTTTTTGATAAGGGTTTAAGTTAAAACAAGTACCCTTTTTTGGATAAGGGTTTAAGTTACCTTATGTGTGCATGCTTTTTCGATGGTGATTTTTCGAACTCTCCTTGATTTTTTAAAAAAAAAACCTTTTCTTTGGCTTGTCTGTCTTTCTGCACCTTTTTGTTTTAAGGATTTTAAGGACAGCTTTCTGATCTTTTCCTGGGTTTTTCGTTCTCTTTTGTTTATTCCTCGTACTCAATTTTGTTTTATTGAGTTTTTATGACTTAGGTTATTTTTGCGATGCGTTTCTTTATTTTTCGGTTTTTCCGACTTGTAAGTCAGATAATTCCCGAGTTTATTACGATCAACTTTTATAACCTCTTTACACCGACTTGTACCTCGTCGTTTTATCCTGACGACCATCTAGGTCGGTTCATGGGATTTTCACATTTTGTCGAGCTTAAGTCATCGCGTTTCGTCGAAAGAGAAAACAAAGAAGGAATTTATAAGAGATATTTGTAAGATGAAAAAGATCTTTATTAATTGGGGAGGTACTTTATTGCTACTAAGGGTTTTTGACAGTTTATTCCCCTTAGCCCCTACTATGATGCCTCATTAAAAACCCTTCTCCAGAAAAAACCCTTTGATTTTGGGAAAAAATCATGAAGTTAGGAAAAGAGTACATCAGGGAGTAGAGTTCGCTTTCAACTGTAGTACCTTTTCATGTTACAAGCATGCCACGACCTTGGTAACTCGGTGCCGTTTAAGTCGGTCACCTTATAATAACCTTTTCCTAAGACCTCATTGATTTTGTAAGGTCCCTTCCAATTTGCAACGAGTTTTCCTTCCCCTGATTTGTTGACTCCAATGTCGTTTCTGATCAAGACCAAGTCGTTCGGGGCGAATGTTCTTCGAATGACTTTTTTGTTGTACCTTGTAGTCATCCTTTGCTTCAACGTTGCTTCTCTTATCTGGGCTTCCTCTCGGATTTCGGGGAGCAAGTCGAGCTCCTCTTTGTGCCCCTGTATATTTCCGATCTCGTCATGGAGAATCACTCTTGGGCTTTGCTCGTTGACTTCTATTGGGATCATGGCTTCTACGCCATAAACTAGTCGGAATGGTGTTTCTCCAGTGGCGGATTGGGGGGTTGTCCTGTAAGCCCATAGCACTTGTGGGAGCTCTTCAGCCCAGGCTCCTTTTGCATCTTGTAATCTCTTCTTTAGCCCTGCTAGTATGACTTTGTTGGCTGCCTCGGCTTGCCCATTGGCTTGCGGGTGCTCCACCGAGGTGAACTGGTGTTTGATTTTCATACTGGCTACTAGGCTTCTAAAGGTAGAGTCGGTGAACTGGGTTCCATTATCTGTAGTAATGGAATGAGGTATCCCATACCTTGTGATGATATTTTTGTAGAGGAACCTCCGACTTCTTTGTGCGGTGATGGTGGCCAATGGTTCTGCTTCTATCCACTTTGTGAAATAATCTATTCCCACGATCAGGTATCTGACCTGTCCTGGCGCCTGGGGAAAAGGACCTTACAAATCCATTCCCCATTTTGCAAAGGGCCATGGAGAAGTGATACTGATGAGTTCCTCCGGGGGAGCCACGTGGAAATTTGCATGCATCTGACATGGTTGGCATTTTTTCACAAATTCTGTGGCATCTTTCTGCAAGGTTGGCCAGTAGAATCCAGCTCGGATCACTTTCCTGGCTAATGACCTTGCCACGAGATGGTTTCCACAGATCCCACTATGTATCTCCTCTAACACCTCGATAGTTCTTGAGGTCGGTACGCACTTTAATAATGGTGTTGATATCCCCCTTCTGTAGAGAATATTTCTCACCAAGGTGTAGTATTGTGCTTCCCTACGAATTTTCTTAGCCTCTTTCTCCTCCTTGGGAAGGATGTCGAACTTCATGTATTCGACCAAGGGGTTCATCCATCCGAGGTTTAGTCCGACTACCTCAAGGACCTCTTGTTTGTCTTCTACTTTTACCACGGAGGGTTCCTGGAGAGTTTCTTGGATCAGACTTCTGTTATTTCCTCCTGGCTTGGTACTTACTAGCTTGGATAGGGCGTCTGCTCTGCTGTTTAGATCCTGAGTTATGTGTCTCACCTCGGTTTCTGCAAAGCGCCCAAGGTGTTCCAGGGTTTTTTCCAAGTACCTCTTCATATTTGGGTCTTTTGCCTGATATTCTCCACTTATTTGGGAGGTCACCACTTGTGAGTCGCTGTATACCATCACCTTTGTAGCACCGACTTCTTCCGCCAGCTTCAATCCAGCAATCAGGGCTTTGTACTCTGCCTGATTATTTGAAGCCGGGAATTCAAATTTGAGGGAAACCTCTATCTGGGTTCCTCTTTCGTCCACCAATATTATGCCTGCGCCGCTTCCTGTTTTGTTTGAGGATCCATCTACATAGAGTTCCCATGTAGTTGGTTTTTCCTCTTGATCTCCCGCGTATTCTGCAATGAAGTCGGTGAGGCACTGAGCTTTGATCGCCGTCCGAGCTTCATATCTCAAGTCGAACTCGGAGAGCTCTATTGCCCATTGAACCATTCTCCCTGCAACATCCGTCTTTTGGAGGATTTGCTTCATGGGTTGGTTCGTGCGGACTCTTATTGTGTGAGCTTGAAAGTAAGGTCGTAGCCTTCGCGAGGCTACTACTAAGGAGTAGGCAAACTTCTCTAGTTTGTGGTACCTTAGCTCAGGGCCTTGTAGAACTTTACTGATGAAATATACTGGGTGCTGACCGGCCTCGTCTTCTCTTATCAGGGCCGATGAGACGGCCTTGTCTGCTACAGATAGGTATAGGACGAGGTCTTCTCCAGCTACAGGTCGAGTTAGAATAGGAGGTTGGCTCAGGAATCTCTTGAACTCCTGGAACGCCTCCTCGCATTCAGGAGTCCATTCGAACTGACATCCCTTTCTCAATAAGGAGAACAGCGGAAGGGATTTTAGTGCTGATCCTGCCAAAAATCTGGAGAGGGCTGCAAGTCGGCCATTCAGTTGTTGGACCTCTCTCAAACAAGTCGGACTTTTCATCTCCAGGATAGCTCTACACTTATCGGGGTTAGCTTCAATCCCTCTTTGTGTTAGCATAAACCCTAGGAATTTTCCTGCCTCTACTGCGAAGGCGCACTTTGAGGGATTTAGTCTCATCCCGTGCAACCTTATGGTGTCGAAGACTTGTGAGAGGTCAGGTAAGAGGTCGACTTCTTTCTTGGTCTTTACCAGCATGTCGTCGACGTATACTTCCATTAGGCTCCCTAGGTGAGAGGCAAACACCTTATTCATCAACCTCTGATATGTGGCCCCTGCATTTTTCAGTCCAAATGGCATGACCACGTAGCAGAAATTAGCTCTGGGTGTGATGAATGATGTCTTCTCCTGGTCTGGCTCATACATCGGGATTTGGTTATACCCCGAGTAGGCGTCCATGAATGATAAGTATTGATACCCCGAGCTGGAGTCTACTAGGGTATCAATGCTTGGCAACGGATAGGGATCCTTGGGACATGCCTTATTTAGGTCGGTATAGTCGACACACATTCTCCATTTGCCATTTTGTTTTTTGACTAGCACTACATTGGCTAGCCATGTTGGGTACTTGACTTCTCTGATGAAGCCAGCTTCTAGGAGCGCCTGTACTTGCTCTTCCACTACTAGGACTCGTTCGGGGCCGAGCTTGCGTCTTCTCTGTTGTATAGGTCGGGATCCCGGGTAGACTGAGAGCTTATGGGACATGAGCTCGGGGTCTATCCCGGGCATGTCGGAGGCCTTCCAGGCGAAGAGATCGGAGTTATCTCTTAGGAGCTTAGTCAACCTTTGTTTCAGGGTTTTCCCTAGGTTGGCTCCTATGTGAGTATTTTTTCCTTTCTCTTCGCCGACCTGTATCTCCTCGGTTTTTTTTCCCAGCTGTGGACGTAGCTCCTCTCTGGCCCTCGCTCCACCGAGCTCTATTGTATGAACTTCCCTGCCTTTTTCTCTCAGGTTTAGACTTTCATTGTAGCATTTCCTTGCCAATTTCTGGTCTCCCCTTACTGTTGCTATTCCCGCTGAGGTCGGGAATTTCATACAAAGGTGGGGAGTGGACACCACCGCTCCGAGTCGATTAAGGGTAGTTCTGCCGACTAAAGCATTATATGCTGACCCTACATCGATGACTATGAAGTCTATGCTCAGAGTTTTTTATTTTTCCCCTTTTCCAAAAGTGGTGTGGAAGGGCAAAAATTACAGTGGCTTTATTGGCGTGTCGCCTAGTCCGTATAAGGTGTCGGGGTAAGCTCTCAATTCTTTCTTATCCAACCCTAGTTTATCAAAAGCGGGCTTAAAAAAAGATATCCGTTGAGCTTCCTTGGTCTACTAGGGTTCTGTGGAGATGGGCATTTGCTAGGATCATAGTTATTACCACTGGATCATCGTGTCCAGGGATTATTCCTTGCCCATCTTCTTTTGTGAATGAAATAGTAGGGAGGTCGGATGACTCTCCTCCGACCTGGTATACTCTCTTGAGATGCCTTTTGCGAGAAGATTTGGTGAGTTCCCCTCCCGCGAATCCCCCTGAGATCATATGGACATGTCTCTCTGGAGTCTGCGGTGGTGGGTCTCTTCTATCCGTATCGTCTCGCTTTCTCTTGCCGTGACTGTCCGACCTTTCTATGAGATATCTGTCAAGCCGACCTTCTCTAGCCAGCTTTTCTATCACGTTTTTAAGGTCGTAGCAGTCGTTTGTGGAGTGACCATATATTTTATGGTACTCACAGTAGTCGCTGCGGCTCCCCCCCCCCTTTTTATTTTTAATGGGTCTGGGGGGTGGTAACCTTTCAGTGTTACAAATCTCTCTGTATACATCCACTATAGAAACTTTCAGAGGAGTATAAGAGTGATATTTTCTTGGTCTATCGAGACCGAGTTCTTCCTTTTTCTTGGTTTTCCTCTCCCTCTCTTTTGCTGAGGGAAGGTGCCCAGGTCGCCAACTCAAGTCTCTCAACTTGGCATTTTCCTCCATGTTGATGTACTTTTCGGCTCTTTCTTGTACATCACTTAAGGAGATGGGGTGTCTTTTTGATATGGACTATGAGAAGGGACCTTCCCTGAGTCCATTGACTAATCCCATTATGACTGCCTCGGTGGGCAGGTCTTGAATCTCTAAACATGCTTTATTGAACCTTTCCATATAGGCTCGTAAGGATTCTCCGACCTCCTGTTTTATTCCCAGGAGGCTTGGTGCATGTTTCACTTTATCTTTCTAGATGGAGAACCTCATCAAGAACTTCCTTGAGAGGTCTTCGAAACTGGTGACCGACCTTGGAGGGAGGTTGTCGAACCACTTCATCACTGCTTTCGATAGGGTGGTCGGGAAAGCTTTGCATCGCGTAGCGTCGGAAGCATCAGCTAGGTACATCCGACTTTTGAAATTGCTTAAGTGATGCTTCGGATCCGTGGTTCCGTCATAGAGGTCCATATCGGGGCTTTTGAAGTTCCTTGGAACTTTTGCCCTCATTATCTCCTCGCTGAAAGGATCCTCCCCTCCTAGTGGTGGTTCTTCTCGGGAGTTCCGACCTTTGAGGGAGGATTCTAACTTTAAGAGTTTTATTTCTAACTCTTTTCGTCGCTTCATCTCCTCTTTTAGGTTCTTTTCAGTTTCCTTTTGTCGCTCCCGTTCCTGTTCTAACTGTTCGAGGCGACTGTGGACTAATCCCATGAGCTCAGTTGCATGGGAGGGTCCCTCTTTTTCTGATTCGCGCCCTTCTGAAGAATTCACCTTCGGATTTTTTATTCCGGAGGTACCTTCCCTGTGTTGGTCATTGGCTTCCTGGTGAAGGTTCAAGTCTGCATCATTGTTTCCAGTGTCTAGATTCTCTTGTTCAGAATCTGACTCCACATGACCCTCTTCAGGGGATCTATCCGCCATCACTGGTTGATCTCCCGGGTCCCCGGCAACGGCGCCAATATTACGATAGGTAACCGGAGATTAGTGGGCTGGACGGCGTTGGTTGGCCCAAACGTATGGAGGAGGAGGATTTCAAGTGGATCTGCAACTCGGTGCCCTCCGTCCGACTTGTGCGTGCGAAAGAATGGGGGGTGGTACCTGCAAAGACACTCCAATGCTTAAGTCAGCAAGGGTGTGAGCAGGTCTAGAGAGTATTGGGGCTTAGAGAAATATCAATAATTACTTAATTAGACAAAACTCACTCAATTAATGTCAAATTACTAATTAGAAATAGCTATGAACCAATCTCAGCAGCAACATTTTTTCAAGATGTGCAAAACAAACTATCTCCTGCCCCCTTAAAACCAAACTTCACGTTCCAGCCATTACAGCAATTACAGTAAAATAAAACTTCAGCCATTACAGCAATTACAGCAAAATTCAGAATTAGAGCAATTCAAAATTCAAAATTATATCAATTTTGTTCAGCGTTATAAAATTATACCAAAATTCAATTCAGCATTCAAAATCTAGGATCTGAAATTATATCAAAATTAGGAGGATTATTAGAAGAATACATTACAGAATATAGAATATAGAATTCCATAATGTGATCACTAGTTTTCAGCCATTAACAGAAGATAAATTCAAAAGAAAAATTCAAGTTCCTTCAAAAACCAAAGAACGAAACCGAAAATAATGTTAGAATTACTTTCAATAGAAGGGTATGTACCAAATATTCGGCACATCATGGAGACAGAAGTAATGTTCTGAAAAAACGGTTTTGAAATTCTATTCAGTATTACAGCAATTCTGTAGCAGAATTAACAGAATAAAAAAATTATTTGAAAAACTAAAGAACTCTGCAGCAACTCCAGCAAGCCAGTGATTCATATAATTAATAGAATAAAAAATATTAATTGAAAAACTGAAAAACTCTGTAGCAACTCCAGCAAGCCAGCAATTCATATCATTATGAGTTTATCAAAAAAAATAATTAAAACAACAAGAAACTCACTGAGGCAGAGAAAGCAGAGACAGCCTAAAGTGGCATAGAGATGCTCGGCAGGACAGAGGCGGCTAACGACAGAAGCTATGCCCCGACCTTCCGACGACGATGGCGACAGAAGCTTCTAGTGGTGATGGTGGCAACGACTGGTGGCCGCTGCCGCTGCCGATAGTGGTCAGGACGGTGGAGTGGAGGCGTTCCTGCTGGCTTCAGCCTTCAGCTCATTGAGAAAATTAGGATTCGAAGGGGAGAGAGAGGCGTTAGGCTCGAAGGGATTGGGTGGGTGTGGGTTATTGAACGTTTTTTTTTTTTAAGCGTCAAAAAACGACGCCGTTTTTTATAAGGTGGCAAAACCGGAGTTCTGAAAAACCCGTCCTGTTTATCCGGTTCACCGATTAATCACCGGTTTAACTAATTTTTATCGATTTTTTGTAATACGGTTTTAGGAGTTAACCGGATCGATCAGATGACCGGTTTTCAGAACATTGATTATTTCACATCATCAAATTAAATTAACTTTAATAGCAATATATTAAACATGCTGAAGCATGCTTTATTCTAGCTTTCCGAATATATTCGGTCAACTCTAAACTCATCCCATTCTATCTGTCAAGGATGCGTTTATTCATAAGCACGTGAGATTGAGATAAAAATATAAAATTTTATTCAATAAATAAGATATAAATTTTATAATTTATTTTAGTTTATCATCAAATAACCAAACCCATCTTAAGTTACCACATGGAGGGTTCTTTTAAATTATTTGAGACTTTATTTTCTAATCTTTTATTAATTAATTAATTAATTTTAGGATACTCACTGAAATTTACCTCCTTTTTTTGGGTCAGGATGGGACCCTATTCGATAAAAGCTACTAAAACGAGTAAGCCCAATAGTCATTCTCCTTTTTGTTCGACAGGGTGATATCTCTTTTTGGGCCAACAAAATACGAAACACTAAGCCCAGAAAGTTATTTCCTGGATGGGCCTAATTTGATGAAATTCATGGTTATCACTTCATTGTTGACAACCAAAAACAAAAAAGTAAAAGGCAAACTAGAACGAGTACCCAAAAAATGAAAAAACATCTGGCGTCCTGAATTATTGATAGATAATAAAAAACATAAAAATAATAAAATTGGGATGGAAGTGGATAACTTGTTTAAAAGAAACACAATAATTAGAGTTTTGATTAGGGGATGACGTGCCCACTCGCTATGAAATTGCGCGTGGATTTTCACTCCAACCAGAGCGCGCCATGTTTCATCCCCGCCAAAGAGCGGTGGTTGCGGTTTGCCATCAACAACCACCTCTACGGTATACTTCCATGTCCATGAAACTTCCCTTAACCAAGCTACTTCGAAAATTTGCAATACAAAATTAAATGCAACGTAAACACCCCCTCCGTAAAACCAAGCTACTTAATGCGCCGTTCCCCTAAGCGTCATTCATACTCTACCCTCTATTAACATTAACATACGGTAATGGAAGTTATTATAAGTTTATAACCACCGATATGAAATGAGAATAATAGTGTGAAGAAAGAATCGCAAATGAATAAGTTGGAGTATTTTTAACGGTAATCAGATAAGCAGTTGCAAATAAATAACTAACTACTAGTACCGTTGAGAGTATAAGCATTCGGTAGTTTTCGCATCACGCGCCGTTAGAAGCGCGTGGTGGTGCCCAATCCCGCTGCTATTATAATAGTGCTACTCTGAGGCTTCACTCAGAAGATCGTAGACTCATCCTTCCCCTGCGATTGGGAGGGAGCGAGGTGCATTCAATCTTTCGTCATGGCGCGGAGGTTGTTGGCGGCACTGGCAGCCATTTCCATAACCGTCTCTGTACTTTTCGGAGATTCCGTTGACTGCTTCGACGGTGGCGGCAAATCCGAACCACAGCCCACTCTCTGCGACGAGCTCATTCTCCCCGCCGGTTACCCCTGCTCCGAATACATGGTAACCCCTCACTCTCTATACCTTACTTCAACAACCAATTCACTCAACCTCTTTTTTCCTTCTCTCTTAAACATCGAATATTTGATATTTTAAATTGATATTATTTGCAGTCGCAGAAATTCAACCTTTATTGCTTTGATTTGATAATGCTAAAATTGGATCATTCAGATTATTATTCATTTGTTGTTATTATTGTCATTATTCGTCTGCTAATATTGATAGTGTCTTTTGGTGTCAGCTAATAGCAAAGTGTTGGAGAGTTGTTGTTTTAATTTGTCCTGTTTTCTGTGTTGATTTTCAGATTCAAACCAAGGATGGTTTCTTGTTAGGTCTTCAGCGTGTGTCTTCTTCTTCGTCTTCTCTTCGTTTCGGGCATGCAGGAGAGCGAGGACCTCCGGTTCTGCTTCTGCATGGCCTATTCATGGTTGGTGCCCTCTCCTTCATTTCATCACTTTACTCTTTGTAATAGATATATGTTCTTATAGCAAGTTACAGTGTGTTTCAACTCACTCCACTTTGTCATAGGGCTATATTTGGATAATTGGATTAATGTTACAAGTTTACTTGTTCAGGATTTAGTGAAGTTCCCTTTTGAAGTTTTAAACAATCTGATTGAATCTCCATTTTGATATGTTGATGCTATTTGACGTGATCAGGCAGGTGATGCATGGTTTCTAAATACTCCTGAACAATCATTGGGCTTCATCCTTGCAGATCAAGGTTTTGATGTATGGGTAGGAAATGTGCGTGGAACACGCTGGAGCCATGGTCATAGGTCTTATTCAGTGAAGAATAAGGTGTGTGGCTCTTCTTTGGCCTATAGAGATGCTGAGGGTGTGTGTGATTAAACTGAAAATAATATCAGTGCATAAAGTTCAGTGCTAAAATAATTATGAGTCAAAACTAAGAACCAAATGTTCATTTATTCTGAATTTGAATTGGGGGAAACATTTGCAATTGATATGAATGAGGTCATACTTTAGTAGGTTTTATCATTCAATTATTTAATAGTAAAAGGGTTGGTGCTGAATGTTATCAAGCCTTTTCTATTTACTTTGATATATTTGAAATAAGAATTATTAAATTATTCTCAGTGCTGAAGCTACTTATATTCAGCACCAAATTTAGTACCAAAGCACTGTTGGTGATCACTTATCACAAGAAGGGAAGAAAGCATGGAGGAGAAGAATTGCAACATCCATAAGATTGTTGATAACGACTGATCTTGAGAAAATATTCTAAATTGTCATGATACTTATATTTTCATTTCACTGTCATTTTCAGTGTATATTATTTTTATTGGAATCGTTAGAGCCAGAGTTTGTACAATGCATCATGTGATTGATTCAACTTTGGTCCCTTTATAGAAATTCTGGGATTGGAGCTGGCAGGAATTAGCCCTGTATGATATGGCAGAAATGATCAATTACATATATTCAGTAACAAATTCAAAGCTATTCATAGTTGGGCATTCACAGGTAGTTATGATTCTGGACATCATCCTTTTCACTTGCTATTTGGTGGTGGTTGTAGTATGCATTTTATTAATTTCTCTTATTTCCAGGGAACAATTATATCTTTTGCTGCCTTCACTCAACCGGATATAGTAGAAAAAGTTGAAGCTGCAGCCCTTCTTTCTCCAATATCATATTTGGATCATGCCACTGCACCTCTTGTGCTTAGAATGGTTAGCATGCACATCGATCAGGTATTTCTTATTTACTCTATGACTACCAAGTTTCAGTCTGAAAGTGGGCCTTTGAGATTAGTAATGACTACTGGTTTTATTCAGATGGTTCTTACCATGGGTATTCATCAACTGAACTTCAAAAGGTGATCCTCCGGTCACCCTCTTTTCCTTTTGCCTACATTTCTTGAGTGTATTTCTAGTTCAGTAAATGTTTAACTTCTCTATTTTCCATACTCATTTTCAGTGAGTGGGGAACCAATCTCTTGGTTTCCTTGTGTGATACGCGTCTAAGCTGCGGTGACATGCTTTCATCCATAACAGGTTCATGTGCCCGACACTATCTCTGTCCTCTGTGCTTAAAAGGATTTGACTTTATTTCAGATGCTAGGCTATGAATGTTATTATTGGTTTATGTGTTTGTTCATGCTGTTATTATATTCTCCAATTTCCGGAACTCAAATATGTGGTGTCCATGGTACTGATGTAAGTGATTAACTATCCAATCCAAATAATTTTCTCCAGATGAGAGTTTTCTATGGTCAATCTTCATGGGGTTATGGTCAGTGGACTATCTTTTTCTTCTTGTTTAGGTCCACTGCTGTAAGCTTGTTCTCTTTTTCCAGTGTGTGAATTGTGAAGTCTGTATCTACTTGAGTGGAGGTGAAGCCTAGTCTGATTTAGCTGTTGGCAAAGTGTTCTGCTGATAAGGCAGAGTTTGCAAACTTACAACCCTATCTGATTTTTCTCACTCACTCAATTTTCAGCTTGCACCTTGCATATCAAATATTGATATCAATGAATTACCACCTTGCACTTTTTTCTTTCACTAAATTAAATTTGGAGTTGCATTTCAATTTTGTGTAGGAATCCTTATGTGCATTGCCTGTCTTATTGAGATATCATGTTTACTAGGTAGGAATAGTTGTCAGCGATAAGGTAGTATGTTCTAAAATAAAATAAAAATCTTCTCATGAGCCTCTTAATTCCCTTGCTGCTTTCCCATTTCCTGGACTTGCAGCTGGGTATATGGTGGAATGGAAATAAAGTTATGCCTTGAACGGAATTTATAAAATACTTTAAAGGTTAAAGAAGTGGATTTTATGGTGTGGACCATGTTGATGTGCCCTCAAAAATAGTTTTCCTGGACTTCCATTGAAGTTAGTTACTTCCTTGACCTGAAACATTATGGTGAAATCTGTTTCCCTCTGGTTATAGTGAAGGCAATGGCATAATGCACTGAGAAAATCCAAAGGATATCCTCTCTCTGCCTTTAACAGCTAGTAGATGTAATCTGCGAACTGATTAACTAATTCAGTAACTCATTTGGATCAAATAATTGGGAAGTTTCCATTTGGCTTATTCCACATGCTTTGTTGATTTTTTGTTTGGTTTTTTGTTCACCACCCCGGCGCATGGGGTTTGTTAAATGCTTTTTTTGCTCAAGCCACTTCAATGAAATTGCAGGGAAGAACTGTTGCTTCAATGAGTCACGTGTGGCCTATTATCTTGATCAAGAACCTCACCCGTCATCTGCCAAAAACTTGAACCACCTTTTCCAGAGTATGCTCCAATATCCTTATTCAGTAGACTGTAGCTTTAAAGATAGATAGATAGCTTATGAACATTACTACTTGTTATTTTAGTCATAGGTTTTCATCATATCCGATACCTCTGTTCTTTTTTCTTTCTTTCTCTTTATTTGCAATGATCATGACTAATTATGACCATGGCATTTGCATGATATAAAGTAGCTAAAGTAGTCTCCTAGATAAACATATATTGTAAAACAGGTATGAACTCTCAATCAATTTTAACTTGTGCCTTTTGTTATATTATTATCATTAGTTTTATAGTTTACAGCATTGTTCATCTCTTAATGTGTTGGAAAAATGCATGTTAGTGAGAGTAAGGAGAATTACTGGACTAATGAATTAGTGAAGCAAATTCTATTACGTATCTTGTGTTCAATTATGTGTACCTAGCATTATTGGCACGGGATAAATGTTTATGTTGGGTATGATGTGTTTTATCTTGCCAAAAAGCTGAAAAGCCACATCCATAAAATAATGAATTTCTAGCTAGTTGGCATGTGCTTCTTATAATGTTGGTTTCACTTTTGATGTAATGGTTTGAATTAAATACTTTTACACTCTCTCTAATAATGCATGTGTCTACAGTGATCCGCGAAGGTACTTTCTCCAAGTATGATTATGGAAAGTTAAAAAATGTGAAAGTGTATGGAAAGTTCAAACCACCAAAGTTCGATCTTAGCCGCATACCAAAATCATTGCCTTTGTGGATGGCTTATGGTGGAAATGATGCTTTAGCAGATGTAACAGATGTCAAGCACACTCTCCAGGAATTGCCATCCACACCGGAGCTGGTTTATCTTGAAAACTATGGCCATGTTGACTTTATTTTAAGCTTGCAAGCAAGACAAGATCTATATGATCCTATGATTAATTTTTTCAAGTCATCGGGCAAATATAGTAGCATTTAAAAATACAATATTATAATATTTGCCGTTATTACTTGCACCATGTAATATAGTGTAACGGTTTATTGATCCGTGAATCCCTCCATAAAGTTAATATTCTGTGGAGCCCATCTCTTTGATCTCCTTCCTGTAAAAATTATGAACCATAGAGGAAAGATTCAATGGCAATGCAAGCACATACCTTCTGTAATATCTAAAGCATCTTTTATATGATTATTGTTATTATTAATATTATTATTATGACGAGGTTACTTATTCCTTCATTAGTCTCCGTATAACCATAGCTTACAAAAATGAGAAAGTATAGGGAGCCAATGACCTAAGCGTATAATATGTACAATAAAGGTTTAGCAAGTATTAGAGATATTATTATTAGTGTTACATTGTCCTGTCAAGTTATGCTTTTGGGATGAGTGGTTTTAGAACATGGTATAAGAGTTCCAAATCTGGAAGGTCAAGAGTTTGAACCTTGATGAATCTAAAATTAGCTTTTTATAACATGAGATGTTTATTATCCCTAGTATAAATAATGTTCATTTTATTCATAAACCAAAGATTTAGCCCATTGTACACTTAGGTCATTAGCTCCTAGCACTACTCTACAAAAATATAAGCAAGCAAAGTATCCTTTGTACCCTTATTCTATCTCTTGGTATGAAAATTGTGGTAAATTATTGATTCATCATGTGTCTAAATACAGGATTTATTTATTATAAAAAAGAATTTTATTTTTTTAGTGTTAAAAAAATATCATTCTGGATCCAATGGCACATTCAATAAAGATTTGATACATGTGTTCGAATATGCCTTACTATTTGTATTAGAAAAATGGTAGAAGTATATGCAATAATAATATTAGAGAAATACAAAAAAAAAAAAGACACTAAAATACTTTTATTTCTGTAACCTCAAAAACTGTGTAGTACTGTGTACACGTTAGTGTTTAGTCATGATTTCTTAAGACATTGGGCGACAAAACATTGATTTTTGGCCAGTATCCGATTCTCATTTCTGATTTCTCGTTTCTCATTTGAAATTGAATCAACGTGTTTCTCATTTCCTTCTCTAGCGGACTGTTTCACCAGTGCCTCACCAATAAGAAATAAATAATACACCATTATATATAAATAAACAACAATCCTATGCTGCCAATAATTATTAACATTTTGAGCCAATATTTAATTAATAATAATTCACATTCACACTTATAAAAATATATTCATATAATTTATATTTAATTTATTAAAATTTATATATATAAATCAATAAAATTTATTTATTAAAAATAATTTAAATTTATAGTAA
>NC_029793.2:144561153-144564050 GCF_000816755.2 Arachis ipaensis | reverse complement strand
AAAAAAAATTTAATATTTATACCTACTAAATACTGATTAAAATTATTAAAAACTTACAACTCCGGAAATTTTCTCATGAACAAACGTTAACCATTCTCTCTCTTTACTTACCCTATACTACGCCATGGTTGTCTCCCTATAAAGGTATTGAGTAAACCTAGGCATAAAAAAACGCACGTGATCTGAGCCCCTCCCATGTGCATTGTACGATGGGACTAAGTGCTAACCTTATAAATGATTATATATTTCGGTGATAAACTGATATTAAACGGGATCACTCACTCACCTAACTCTTTTCTTCTTTTTCTTTTTTGATTTCTTTGTTTACCTCACCTAACTCTGCTCTTATAACAAAAATAAAGTAAATTCTTCTGGTTAGAAGACTAATATTCTTACCAAAGTCTTCCCCTACTTTCTTCTTTCCTTGCATGTGGATTCATTAATAATGTATCACACGCCAACTAAAATTTCAATTTATGTACCAGACGATAAAACTAATGAACACGTACAACAATAATTCAAATACCCAAAAAGAAAACAGTAATGGTTTCTTTTTTTATTTTTAATATTGGATTAACGATCTACTGTAATATTTTTCTAAAATGTAGAATGATTTAATGTACGGAGTATAAATCCAATCGTCTGGTTTTTAGGTACATAAATCGGACCGTTCGATTTCTGTACTCGAACCGTTCTATTTGTGTTGAAAAAATTAAAAAAATTTGGAGTACACAAATCGGACAATTTTTTGTACTCAAAACTTTTAAAAAATTTTAAACACAAATAGGACCGGTAGTTTTAAGAAACACAAAAAATTATCACGTTAAGGTATAACACTTATTTTACTTCCATATCAAAATTTTTTAACTTAATGGTTTTTGTTTAATTTTTGGAAGTGGGAGAACTAGTAGGAACAATTCTTTTTTGAGGCTTTAGAAATGGAGAAAATAAATCTTGATAATTAATCTTGAATACGTTAATTCCAACAATAATAATGCATTAAAAACACTTAATAACAATCTGGTGATGAGAACAAAATGTTACAAATACAAATAATTCTTTTTAAAAAAGGAACAACATTAGTCATGATTCCCTTAATATGGAATCTTATTATTATTGTTGATGCTGCTAATGACATTAAGAGCAGCAGCACCACGGTTCTTGATATCTTCAACAAAGGCATCAAGATTCCGATCAGAAGAACCACCGTCAGAGATAGCATCCTCAGCCGCTTTCTTCCACTTCAATGCGTTCTGCTGCAACTGCTCTGCTTTTTCCCCAACCATAGCTTCTAACAAACACTTCTTAACCTCGTCTCTGTTAACGATCTTATTCTCTGCTTGGCTATAACCCAACCTGATCCCAGCGCCAAAAACATCGACGATGAACTTGGCATTGGTGTTCTGGTCACCCCAGGCAGGAAAAGTCAACATTGGAACACCAGAAGCCAGTGATTCCATTGTAGAGTTCCAACCACAGTGAGTGACAAAACACGCCACAGAAGGATGTGACAGAACCTCCTCTTGTGGACTCCATTGAACCACTTTTCCCCTTTCAGCAGTCTTCTCAACGAACCCTTCTGGAAGAACATGCGGCTTCACGTTCCAGTCCTTAGGTGGCAGCTTCAAAACCCACAAAAACGACACCTCAGACTCCAAAAGCCCATGGGCAATTTCGTCTATTTGCTCCTGCGGGTGGTACACCAAGCTCCCGAAGCTTATGTAAACCACCGAACGCGGTTCTCTCGAGTTCAGCCATTCAACGCAGTTCGCTGACTTTGTTATCATGTCTCCACGAATGTTACTTCCTCCCATTCTTGCTTTCGGGTTCTTGAACAACGGGCCCACGGGCCTTATGCTCATTGATTTTGAGAAGAAGCTGATGAAATCCTTCTCTAACTCCTCGTATGTGTCCACCAAGATGCAGAAGGGTTTGGACAAGTTCTTGAACTGTTCTAATATGACTGTTCCCAGAATCGGGAAGGGACTGAAAGGGTGCAAGAAATCTGGGATCTCGTTGTGTTTGAGCGTAACGGAAGGTAAATTAACATCGATGTAAGGTTGATCGTGTGAAGGGAAGCTAACCAGTTTGTGGTGGTAGTGATAGTAAGCGGTGAAGACTGCCGTTGACTGAATCCACAAGAGAGCAGAAGGAACACCGTGTTCTAGAGCAACGTCGCAAACCCACGGGAAGAAAGGGTTGTTTATGATGCAAGAGATTGGTTGGTTTGACTCTGCGTGCTTCTTGATCATTTGAGAAACGAATCTCTTGCCGACAACTTCCAGATGCTTCGTGTGATCTGCCAGATTCTTCCTGATGGGATCGTCGTCCTGTAAGCCATCGTCGAAGAACTCGAACTTGAGGAAACCATCGCCAACCGGAGCAACGAACTTCTCGGCGATGTTGTTGGCGTTTCTGATGTCCTTGCCAGCATCCTCGGTGGTGGAGAAAGTGACGAATAAGCCCCTGGCGGCCAAGCACTTTCCTAGCCTTAGGAGAGGGTTTATGTGTCCCTGTGCTGGAAACGAAATCAGCAAGACGTGTATGGCAGCTTCAGACCCCATTTTTCTGCTTCTCTTTTCTTTTTTTCTCGCAAATAACACTCTCTTGTGTTTTCTTCCACCAAGCTCCCGTACCTTAAATAACACAGGAATACTCTCACCATATATCTTCACGTCAATATGCAATTAAAAAAAAAAATGCTGCGAATTAATTATAGCTCAAATAGATTAGTCTCTTTGTATTTATCTATTTTTTTTTTAAATGAGATGACATCAAGGGTAATAATAAAAATATTATATAAAATAAAATATAAAAATTTATAATTATTATTTAATTTCTGTATTTTTAAATTATAAAAAAATTAACTTTTATTTTTTTAAATTTAAGCATGAGAA
>NC_029793.2:144557811-144561128 GCF_000816755.2 Arachis ipaensis | reverse complement strand
GTAAAATACTAAAATAATAAAATACTTTTGTATTTCACAGTAAAATTATTTATATATAAATTTTTTAGCCACATTATAGTATAGTCTATCGTCATAATAAATTATATTATAAATTAATTTATTACTTCTAGAGAAATGCTCTTGTACTCTCTAAAGTCTCCAACTCTCATAAGAAATGGATGTATACTTCCATTTATTTTGTTTGTAGTAACTAATAACACTCACTTTAATTTTGTTAATTTATTTTTATTCTATTTTATTTTAGCCTCTTTTGCTTCATTTTTTAAATTATTTTTTTAATTTTCAATTTTTTTTAAGGTTTAAGAGTTACGATTAAGATTTAAAATTTAATATAAAAAAATTAATTAATATTGACTAAAAAATTAATTTCTACTGCTATTTTTTTATATAAATTTGCTAAATGAACTAACGTATGTGGATAAAGTTGATACACATGTTTCACATAAAAGTTGAGTGGACTTAAATAAAATAAAATATTAGAATATCTTATGAAGGTTGCGTAAATGAATGTGACTTAAATAAAATTAACTATTATAATAATAAACGTTTACCTATATTAGAAGAGTAAAGTATCGTTTTTGTCTCCAACGTTTAGGATAAATTCTATTTGTGTCCCTAATATTTAAATCATCCTATTTGTATCCCTAACGTTTGTAAAAGTGATTCAATATTATCCTGCCGTCAATTACACATCATGAGCGCTTTAGTTTAAGTTTTAAAAACCTCTTCTTGAAGTTAGAATATAAATATCTGGGATAGAATCGATGATCTACTCCGAAAAATAGCTCATCAAATGTTAAAACTAATTCCTACAACATTTACATAATTCACTTTTCTAAGGACATAATTGAATCTAAACACAAATAGTGGGTATAATATTAAAATCAACCACATCCAGGTGAGACCTAATTGAGAATAAATACATCTAAGTGAGAATAATTGAAAAATATAATCTGATTTGTTAGTATAATTGATAATAGGATAACATTGAATCACTTTTATAAACATTAAGGATACAAATAGGACAATTTAAACGTTAGGAACACAAATAAAACTTACCCCAAATGTTGAGAACAAAAACAATACTTTACTCAAATTTAATATATTCATCAAATCAACAAAATGTTTATAGAAAAAAAAAAAAACATGTAAAATCAAACTGAGCTACTGTAGTTATTTGCATATTCAAAATTCCTCACGCAAGTTGATGATGAGGACACACTATAATATATGTGTTTCATCGTCATCATCATAATTTATTGTTTTTTCTTTATATAGTTTTAACTATGCGACACGAGTCCTTTAATTTTAATGGATTTCCTTCTTTTTCTTTTTCTTTTTTTTGTCAAAGATGAAAAAATGTTTTTTCTTTATATAGTAAATAATTTTTATATATCACAACTTTAAGAACGTTTAACAAAAATAACAATAAGAAACTTTTTTATTTGAGCTGGGAAAAAAAATAGTGCATATATACAACTGCTGCGCGGAGGACTTTTAATCTTTTAAAATTGAATATTTTCATAAAAAAAAATTTATTACATTAAAATTTTTGAATTTTATAAAAATAAAATATATAAGTTTTTTTCGTCATATTTTTAAAAAGTTATTTATCTAAAGAAAAATAATAGATTTAACTAAAATATAGATTTAACTAATATTTACCAAAGTGATTTGACCAAAACAAAGTTTAACCAATGCTATGCATGCGTGCTTAGCTGTAATATGAGAACGACAAATTTAATTACGGTGATGAAAGCAGCTTTTAGGTTCGTATTAAGTGTTACATATATACGTAATACGTACGAAATAGATTATTTGCTCTTTTAACTATTTGAAAGAGATTTTTTTTTTGGAAACTCAGATGCAGTTGACTTTACGTAAAGTTGATAGATGAGAGTCGTCAGATAAATTGACTAATTTGACTAAATTTTCATTAACGACTTTCAACTATCAATTTTACGTAGAGTTGACTGCACCTGAGTTTTCACCTTTTTTTTTTTATTATTTCACAAGAAAAAGAGGGTGGGGGAGGAGCCGAGGATGGGAATCATTCTAACTTCATGAAATGAGAAAAAAGAATTAATGAAAAATTTATTTTTCATAAAATAACTTAATAGACAAAATAAGATAATTAATAAGAACCTCTTAGGGATTATAATGTGAAATCAAAAATTTTTCAAATATTAATATATTAAGAACTCAAGTGTTTCTTCTATTTTTTTTCATGAGAAATGTGAAAATCATGGGCAGCTTCTACCCCCTACCAATACGGCCCTAACTCCTGACCTTATTTCAAATTATTAAATCAATTATTATATATTTACTGTATATTTGCGTATAAATATTTAAACATATTTTAAATCGATAATTAATTTGATAATGATTTTTAATATGCACATGTCATCATAGTTTATAAATATGTATAACCATACATGTGAATTCAGATTTAATATTTTAATGTTATTTTTAATCAAATCATCGGGGGGACAAAAACGAGGTTAGGTTTAAGATGTTATTTTAATAATTAATTTTAAAATAACAGATATATTTTAAAAAAAGCAAAATAATTTCATATTTATCAGGTTTCCATCCTCCTCAGCACACAGTGTAACTTGCCATGGGATAGAGAAGGGAATTAAAAGAGCATCATTAATACGATAATGAAAGGAATTAAAAGTCTCTTTTTTATCCGAGATTATTTGTAAAAAGAAAAGGTATAAATAAAATAAGTGGCAGCCTGGCAGGTGCGTAAATTTCTCTATTTTACCGACATCTTTTCTTAGTCTGGAACAATTTCTATAAATAAAAAGATTTTAAATTAAATGACTAGGGCCACTAGGGACTATGTCTTGTCCGTTTCCGTTTATAGATTTTATTTCTTTTTAAATTATGTCCCACAGTTTACAATTGGACCTTGTATTAGTCATTTAGTTGTGTATAACTATTATTACACGAAATACAAACACTAAATAAAAACAAATTCATTGATCCTCGGCATGATGATGAGATATTATTCACCAATGCATGCATTAGATTCAACATTGTTTATATCAAAGACATTCGATTCAATATTACATAATTGATTACGTCATTGGAATGGATATCCCTTCGTATCAAACATTCACGCATGAAATACGTAATTTGAATATCCCCGACAGTATCGAACTTTCATGTACATACGGAGCAGTGTATAATTTTACAGTCAAATTAGGTATCTTTTAAACATTATTTTTTATTCAGTCTTTTTAGAAGAAAAAGAATATAAAAAATAAAACATAAATAATTTCTTAATT
>NC_029793.2:144551755-144557791 GCF_000816755.2 Arachis ipaensis | reverse complement strand
GCGTATATACGTATATAACAAGAATTCAACTAGACTAATTATTTTTCAAACAATATTAATTAATTTTTTTAAATCATTATTTTTTATTTTAAATTATAAATTTAAAATTTTCCTGGAGAATAATAAAAATAATTATTATAATATACTTAAAGTGGTGGTAGTTGACTTGCGTGGTTCAGTTCAAAATAACGTGTTTCTCTAAGAGTGGTCACTACAAGTTATGATGATCACAAATAACGTGAATTATTAGCCTCCGTAAATTGTAGTCAAGGACGCTTTATTTGTTGACTTTCTTAGTTTCTTCATGTTACTTTCTTATAGCTTCGTACAATCATGCTTCATACTTATTAACTCAATAATTAACTGCAAATTTAATTAGTTTCTAGAATATAAGTCTAGTATCAATTACTATCATTATTGTGGGAAAAATTGTATCAGCTGTACTATTATTGATGTTGATAAAACAATTTTATTAAATAATTAACTAGGAAACCAGTCAACTATAGCTAATTAATATATGAACTGTAAAAAAAATTAATAAAAAAAATTATAACTCTAAATTAAGAATAATCCTAATTAATCTCATCACTTAGTTGCGCTGTTTAGTATCGCTTTTAACGATTTCCGTCACTGTGTCATACTATAATTGTACTATTATTCTGTGTCGCCTATTACTGTCCGTCGCTCAGTCGTCGTTCGCTGTCAATATATATTTTTTGTTCCTGAGAATGTACAATAAAAAATAAATCATTTTAAATGTTTTTTACATCTAAATTTTTTATGTTTAAATTTGAGAGATATTGGATAATAAAAAAAATTTAAAATATAAGAAAAAAAGCATTCAAAAATCAAGAAAAAGAAACATCTAAAACTATTTAAAAAATAATTTAAAACCTAAAAAAAAGACATTCAAAACATAAAAAAAATAGAAGAAGTGGCGGCGCAACAAGGAGAGTTAGAGAAAGATGACGCGGTTTTGCAGCGAGAGGAGTTCGATGCAAAGGGCACGACGACACAGCGAGACAAGTTAGAAGAAGAGAGCACAACATAAAAATTTAGAGAAAAAATCGAAACGCGATAAATTAAAATGAAAGAACACGTATTTTTTTAGCGTAAACTTAATTTTTTAAAATTTTAAAATTTTAAAATAACTTTTTAAAAAAAATTGACTGCTAAGTTTATCAGTTAATTGCTTGTTACTTATATTTTTTATTTTTTATTTCTAATAATTAAGTGGCAAGAGAAAATATAAAGTAACATGTGTAGTGCATCAAATAAAATAGTCAATTAGCAAGTTCTTGCTTCTTACTCAAAGCCATGCTACTACTACATTTTGTTAAATATTGTTTCTCACTCACGTGATTTATTTACTATTTTACAAACTTAAAAAATGTTACGAGAATTGAGATCTGAGCCGCCCACTAAAATAGAAAAGGTATTTAGCTTTACCACGTGACTAAAAAAAATACTAGAAGCATTATTATTAAAAGTAGGTATCCTTTTTTAATTTGTTGGTGAGGATTCGGGAGAATTATTACTTGCTGCTTTGCATATTAGTTAGTAATAAAATATAAGTATATTTGAGGAATTCTAAATAGTTTATTTGTGGTTCCTAATAACTTCCTATAATATATGAGCAGGTGAAGGCAACGGGATGAAGTGTTTTGTTTTATTCATATCCAGCAGAGCCACCAGCGTGGGACATGTGCAAGTGTAGCATTAAACACAATAAATTAAGAGAACAAATAAAAGAATTAAATTTGATCATCAAGTGGTCTTAAGTGAGGTAGGTAGAGTGAATAAAAAAGGGGTTTCCATAGTTAATACTTAATTGCTGTCATATGCATCTATATCTTTAATTTTAAATTCGATATCGGAATGTAAAACAACATATATTAAAACAAAATAGATACGCGTACATGATGGAGGACTTGCTAATTAATTAATGTAAATAAAGTAGTTGTGTTTAGATATATGGTCATTAATATTTTCGTCTCTCCATCCAGAAAAGCCGTTGTATGTGTATGTATAATAATGATATATGAGCGTTTATTATTAATTAGCTTAATCAAATATATTTTTTTTAGTCTTTTTAATTCAACGGATTAATAATTAATTTATTATTAATCAAACTTTTATTTAAAAATTTATTATTGTTTAATAAATTACTACATGCATACTTAACTTATTTAACTTAATCAAATCATTTTTAATTGACAATTAAGTACTATTAAATATTGATATTAAATTCAATCATGAACAGTGATTCAATCATTATATTTATACTAATTTTATCGCATAACTCAATAAAATTAGTATTTTCTTTATATTATACGCATTGAAAATTGACAAACGAATTATTTTGTTCTTTAAGATTATTTAATTACAAGTCGAAAACTAAAAAACGGTAATTTACAAGTCAAAACATTGGTAAAAAAGCACCCAAATCAGAAAAAGAAATATATGTGTTAGTCGAAATAATTTAGTTCGAAAAAAAGGTGTATTCGAGAGACAATAAATGTGTGTCTTTAAGAAATCGAGATAATTCTTTAGTAAAGAAGGTCGAGGAAGAGTAACAAATTGATCCACAGATAAATAGAAGACTCTAAATTTTGAAGGTTGTTTTTGGACGTTACTTCTGTCAAACAAAAAAAAAGGAAACGGCTACTCATGAAATAAGGAACGTGGAGGTTATACTTCAATTTGATTGGTCGATGATTCTTATAAATAGGAGAATGTTCAAAAGCACAAGGATTGGAACTTTGCTTCAAAAATTACTCACGCACACTCACATCCCAGTGACTTACTGAGTTTGCTTCGAGTCAATTTTCTGTAAGATTCCTTCTACTTGTTTTTACTTTTCATTTACATTTTCTGCAAACTTTACTTTTCTTGCAAATTTATCTTTCAAGCAACATTTAATTTCATTGTCCAATTTTACATTCCAGTATCTTTATTTTTCGTTTCAAAAGTCTTTTGAATCGAATGCATTTTACTGTTTTCTTTAAATTCAGTGCAAACCATTTCAAATTCAGTCAATTTATTTTCAAAGTTTTTATTTATTGTTTTCAGATTTTCTTAAGTTTTTGTCCGATCAAAAGACTTTTGATGTACTTTGAGAAAATTGGTACTTGCAAAGAGGAGTAGGTTTCGCTCCCAAACCATTAGATATCAAACCACATTCGATTTGCTAAAAATCGACAAAACAATATGTTATTTAGGAATTTTTAGAATGATGAAGGAGAAATAGAGGGGTTTAGGAGATATTTAATTTATTAAAAGTTGAAGACTTTGACAGTACTTTTAAGTAGATGGTATAGGGAGAATTTTGGTGATATTAAGCAGAGGATAAAAAAAACTAAAAGATGAACTCAGAAAGGTAGATGATATGATTAGCGATGGAGTTTATGAGAGAACATTGGAGGCAATAAGAAGGGCCCTTGTTAGCTTCTGTAAGAAATAGTATGTTAGGATAGAAATACATTAGAAGCAGATGTCAAATTCTCGACATGCTAAGAATATGGATAAAAATACTAGATATTTTCATAACTTAATCGCAGCAAAAAGAATGAACAATCGGATTAATGCCTTAGTGATAAATGGAAGATTGGTGAGAAATCAAGCCAAGATCAAGATTGATATAAGAGACTTTTTACAAGAATTTGTATCATCAGAAAGCGTCGCCTTTGATAAGTTTCCGTGATGGACTCGTTAATCAGATACAAAAAGAGCAGTCGTCTGTGGACTTGGACAGGATGCTATCGATTGAGAAAATAAAGGATGTAATATGGGATTGTGAGTCGTCTAAGGCTCCTAGTTATGATAGGTACAAATATGAACTTCATTAAAATGTGTTGGAAAAATATTAGGTCAAAATTCACTAAAGCTGTCATAGATTTCTTTTAGTCAGCTGAGCTACCAAAAAATTTTAATGTTACATAGGTGGCTCTTACTATGAAGTTTGTTGGAGCTAAGGATATTAAGGATTTTCGGCCGATTAGCATGGTAGGATGTGTGTATAAGGTCATATCGAAAGTGTTAGTTCGGAGAATGAGGAGGGTAATGCTAGGATTAGTTGGAGAGACTTAAAGTACTTTTGTAAAGAGAAGAAAGATACATGACGAGACTCTGATTGCATGTGAAACTGTGCAGTCACTGAAGATGAAAAAGAAGAGCTCGGCAATAATTAAGTTGGACTTATTAAAATATATATGATAGAGTAAAGTGGAGTTTTGTGGATATTGTACTTCAGAAGATGGATTTTGGATAAAAATGGAGAGGGTGGATCAAGGAATCTATATGCACGGCATCTATGTCGATTTTGATAAATGACTCGCCATCTAGATATTTTAAGATGGAACGAGACTTAAGACAGGGAGATCCTGTTTCTCCATTCCTATTTGTTCTTGTTGTTGATCTCCTCTATAGAATGGTAGGAGATGCAGTAAGACATGGAATGATCACTCCTTTGTTGGTCGAGAAGGACAATATTGAGTTGTCTCACCTGTAATTCGCAAACGATACAATACTTTTTTGTCCTCAGGAAGAGGAGTCTATTAGAAACTACAAATGACTACTGAGTTTTGAGATGATGTCTGGTCTGAGCATTAATTTTGATAAATCTAGTTTGATTCCGGTTAATTACGAGCAGGAGTGGTCACAAAAGATGTGTAGATTGTTAGGGTGTAAAGAAGCTTCGTTGCCAATTAAAATCTTAGTATTTCTTTAGTAGCGAACCCGAAATTGGTCAAGATATGGAAATAGATAATAGATAAAGTAGAAAAGAAACTCAGCTTTTGAAAAGTAAAAATGCTTAATAAAACTGGTAAGCTAGTTCTCATTAAATCTGTGCTTAATAGTCTGCTAATTTACTACCTCATCTTATATAAGATGCTCAAAGCAGTGGTAAAGAAGTTAATTTTTTTGCAGAGGAGGTTCCTGTGGAGTAAGGAGAATGGAAAGCATAGAATATATTTAGTGAGGTGAAAAATTGTACAATTTCCAAAAAAGTTGGGAGGTTTGGGAGTGAGTGATATAATTATTCGACAGCTTTGTTGTTCAAGTGGTGGTGGCGATTTTCGAGAAAAGATTGTTCATATAATGATTTGAATCTAAACATAGTACTCTCCTGTCAGCCTGTGCCTAAAAAATGAGGCCCATGGAAGGATATATGCCAATTACAGATAAAGGAGTAATAGGTGAAAGATAATATGATTAGAGAAATGTCTTTGGAGGTAGGGATGGTAGAAGAGTTTGATTCTGAAAGGATAATTGGCTACCATGTGGTATGTTAAAGGTCGTTTTTCTGAGACTTTTTTCGGTCTCAAACCAAAGCGGATCTATAATAGGAGAGTGTAGATTATGGGATGGACTAGAGTGGATATGAAATTTTTAATGGAGAAGACAACTATTCCCATGAAAGTTAGAATTAGTTAACCAACTATATGAGATCCTTCAGTTAATCAAATTAACAAACGAGAGAGAGGACCAACTGGTGTTGAAATTTGATAAATCAAACGTTTATTCTACTAACTCTTTTGTGTAGGTTTTGCAGGCTGAAATAATATAAGAGAATATTATAAGTTACAGTTTGACTTAGTACCACCACGAGTTGAATTATTCACCTGATTTATATTAGTGGGCAGGATCAATACTAAAGAGAGATTAAGTGGATTTGGTGTTATTGATCAAAATGATAATATTTGTGTTTTATGTAAAAAGAATGTTGAGAATAATTACCACTTATTTATTAGTTGTGAGTTTACTTGGTAAATGTAGTGAGTTTGGTTGTTCGCCTATGATAAACCATAGTTTATTTCAAGAATAATTAAGTAATATTTTGATAGTTAGACATGTACACTTATAAGAAAGAAAGTACGTAACAGGTGATTGATTATTTTTTTTTATTATTATTTAGAATACTTGACTAAAAAAAAGATAAAATAACAAAAATAATCAATAAATTAATTAGGAGTTACAAAAAATAGAGTGATAATTAATTTTTGTAATTGTTAATGATAATACCAAAAATAATTA
>NC_029793.2:144544495-144551518 GCF_000816755.2 Arachis ipaensis | reverse complement strand
GTCTAATATTCTTTATATTATTATTTCATTTTATTATGTTGAACTTTTTATTTAAAAAAATTCATAAATAATATTTCCATTGACTTAAGATTGAAATACCTTTTGATATTCGCATATTTTCTTCCGCCAGAATAAATACCAAACCTAACTTTCTAGAAGACCAGCTATATCTCCTTATACTTGAAATGCACAGGGACAATCGGATATGCCAAATTGCCAATCAATGATTCTCTCCACTTGACGCACATACAAGAGGCTTCCCCGCCCCGTTACTTTAATTATTAGCTCTCATTGTTAAAAATATTTTGAATTTAATTTTATATTAAATCTTAAAATATTTATATTTAGATAAATTTTAGTGGTTTATTTTGTTATTTAGTAATTTATTTTAACAAAAAAAATACAATGACCTTTTTTGATGCGTTAAAAATAAAAATACAATAATCCCCTCTCAGTTACTTGTTTATTTAAAAAAAATTACATTTTTTTAAATTAACGATAATTAAAAAAAAAGATGGAATTAAATATACTATGTTTAATGATGCTAAAAAATATTTTGGTATTATTCGGAAGAAAAATATATGTAATATATTATTGTTGGTTGAGTGCACACATATATATTAATAATTTTTTCTCCTATTGATTGAAACTTATGAATCCGTCGCTATCCACCCAAGAACATGTAATAAATGTTACTCCATTGTCAAATTCTTTGGCTCAAAACTATAATTCAACACATTATTGTTATTAGAGGAAAGTATCGTTTTTCTCTTCAACATTTAGGGTAAGTTTTAAAGTTGTCCCTAACATTTCAATCGTCTTATTTAAGTTTCTAACATTTTAAAATTGATTCAATATTGTCCCACTGTCAATTTTGTTAATGAATCCCTAACGACAGGACAACATTGAGTCAGTTTTGAAACGTTAGGGACTTAAATAGGACGATTAAAACGTTAGAGACAACTTTAAAACTTATCTCAAACGTTGAAGACAAAAAATGATATTTTACTCTTGTTATTATTAGTCCATGGCACTAATACGAAAATTAATGGGACCAACCAATAGGCTGCGTTGAACAGGTGATTTGATAGACAAGACTGGAACTCTGGAAGGGAGGGATTTGTGTGATGATATTTCTTTTCCCATTCACCATCTACAATATCAATAACATTTTCAATGGTGAAAAGGTGAACCGGACAAAAACGAGATTGTGATTTGTGAATAGTGCTACGATATGGCCAGGGAGAGGAACGAAAGGAAGCTCGAGACAAAAAAGTAACGCTATATATTCAATTTTTTTTTATGAATCAAATCTAATTAAATTAAATAATAAAATTTAGAATATTATTATTAGCATAACTGATTAACAGGAATGACGATAAACCATGATTGAACAAGGATGCTCAAGCAATGCGTGAGGGTGTCGTTAAGTACAAACTCTTATTTAGAACTGTTACGTTATATATTTTTTGGGTAAAAATTCAGGCACAGTCGATTTCACGTGAAGTTGATAGTTAAGAGTTGTTAGATAAAAATTAAAAATTTAATCAAATCAATCTAATCATCTAACCGCTCTCAACCATCAACTTCACGTAAAGTCGACAGTACAAGAGTTTCCACCATTTTTTGGCATGTTATTTTAATTTATCTCTTGCTGTGAGATTTGATTTAATTTTGTGTTGTTACCATAGATGTATTTATACTCTGCTGGTCCTTGGTCTCACATCCCTTTATTGGAAGGGCTTTATTCATAAAAAGACAGTAAAAATATATTTAAAAAAAAAAGTATTTATTTGGCCACAGTTAAAATAAGTATTTTAAAAAAGTTGAGTAAATAATGAAAAAAATTGAATTAACAAATAAATTAAAAGATTTTCTTTTGTCAATTGTCATCTTGCAAAAAGAATACAACTGGCTCCCATGTATCGGGGGAGAATCTTATATATATTCCCCACCCAAACAAAATGTTGCTTTTTCGTTATTTTAATTGTATCTTATTATAATTGAATTGTATTAAAGGTAATTAAACTTATTTATCATGAATTTAGATAATATATTTCGATTCAATTTGATACAATTTTTAGTTTTCAAAAAAAAAATCTATTAAAACTATTTATTTAAAAATAATAATGTTCCGAAATACTTGAATTGATAATGGAAATCGGGTTTGAAATAAGTGTATGTGGTTAGTAGCTTTTGGATCTTTCCAATGATGCTTTGAAAAAGTGATTGGACAGTACCTGTACAAAATTTCAATACCAAAATCAATCGATAGTTCAATAGTGTAGAAATAATTTAGCAAGAAAAATTACCTGAAAGGGGATGATATTATAGAGAATAGACATCTTCAGATACCTAACGATTTGAGAGTGGAAAGTTCCACTGTTTCATGCAACGATTATCTCTCTCGTCATATAAGTAGTTACATGGTTTAATTATTCAGCACCAAAATTTTTTTTTAATTGGGTTCTTACACTTTTTATTTATTTATTTATTTTTTGGTGACTAAATAGAAAAGAAAGAAAAAAAAAAGACAACCAAATTAATTTGCTAGGGTCATATCTAAATCTATTAGATGTTGAAGCTCACTCCAAGGTTGGCTCCGATTCGAGTGAATGTCCGCGACAGAAGCAGCTGCTTTAGCCATACAATCTGCAACACTATTTGCAGTCCTCTGAATTAAAAGAATAGAGACTCTCCAATTCCCATTCATAACCTCCTGTATATACTTTGCCAAATTCCATTCCGGAATATCCTTACCAAGCATTCTTTGGTTTACCAATAAAAGAGCTTCTAAACAGTCTGTTTCACAGATAACCTCACGAAATCCACTCTCCCAAGCAAGCAGTAAACCTCTCCAAATTGCATACAATTCAGCAAAAAGAACACTGCACACTTCGACTTTCCCAGTGCAACCTTTCAACCAACATCCATCAGGATTGCGAATGATACAACCAAAACCAGCATAGCCAGAAGGAGCAAACCAACTAGCATCACAATTCAATTTAACATAATGAACTGGAGGTGGAACCCAATGCAAACAAAGTGAAGGAGGAGACAGAGATTGATGCATAGCAAAAATAGTGTGAAACTCCCTTACTGAACTACGAATCAAACTCACCACTTTACTAGCACTCCATGAATCATCTATATTAAATAAGTCATGATTCCTGCTTCTCCAAATCCACCAGATGGTCGAAAAAAAAAGGAAAAACATCTTCAGTCCTTGCACCTCTGTAGAGCCAATCATGTAAATTCGAGTTATCTGAATACAGACCTAAAAGGTTCCAGACCTCCTTGGCACTAGGGCACTCCCGAAGACAATGAATAATGGATTTAGAACCATTCTGACACCGATGACAGGTGCTAGATAAAGCTAAACCACGACCCAAACGAAACTCTGCCGTAGGAATAGCATTATGAAGACTGAGCCAAATCAAGAACTTGTACTTCTCAGAAATATGCAGTCGCCATACCCACAACCAATTATCATGCTCATTCCAGTCAAACTTTCTTTTGGCTAGCCAACTGTACCCACTCCTAGCTGAGTAGAGTCTAGAAGATGCCACACCCCACGACCAACCCGAACTTTCTCCAGCATTCAGATTCGGATTATAAGCATTCAAACGCTGTTTGACATCTTCTGAAATGATAGAGAAAATATCATGGAGATTCCATTGACCATCTTTCCAAATGTCTCTAATAGTTAAATCAGAGTCAGATATATGTACAAAAGGGACATCTTGAGCAATTGGGCCCTTAATACTCCAATTGTCAAACCAAAAAGATTGATCAAGTGACCCAACGCACCAAGAGAAGGCATCCTTAAGAACACCAAAAGCCTTTGATATACTCTTCCAAACATGAGAAGCATTGCAAGGGACAGGGCCATCTAAAACTTCCTCATTCCTCAGATACTTCACCCTCAATAGAGCAACTCAAGGCTTGTCCTGACAATGAAAAAGTTGCCACACCAATTTACCAAGTAAAGATATATTAACACACGCATGATCTCTAACACCCAAGCCACCAAATTTTTTTGGAGTGATCACGGTCCTCCAATTAACAAGGAAAAGACCTCTACCATCAACTTGACCCTTCCAAAGGAACTGTCTCATCATAGAAGATAATTTATCGCAAACCCAATTTGGAAAAAAGATACCTGCATATGATAGACAGGAATGGATGCTGCAACAGAATTGATCAGGCAAAGTCTCCCTGCTTTATTTAGAAGCCTTCCTTTCCAATTAGCTAATCTTCCCCTCACCTTTTCAATCACCGAATGAAAAGAAGCCCTACTGGTACGGGAATGATTAAGGTTAACTCCAAGATATCTTCCTAAGTCCAAACCAAAACGTATTGAAGAAACACTAGTAAAAATATCTCTTCTACGAGCAGTCACATTTTTAGAACAAAAAGTTTTAGACTTTTCAATATTCACTTTCATGCCAGATGCCTTGCAAAAAATGTTAAGAGAATGCATGACCATTTGGACCTGACTCTTTGTAGCCTGACAGAAGAGTAAGAGATCATCTGCAAACATCAAATGAGAAAATTTTGGGCCACCCCTAGTGACAGAAATTGGTTTCCACATACCCTCGACCACCTTATGAGATATATAGCTAGCAAGTCTTTCCATACAAAGCACAAATAAGTAAGGAGATATTGGATCGCCCTGTCTAAACCCCCTTCTAGGAGCAAAACTATCCAATCTATTCACATTCCACATAATAGAAAGAGATGATGCACGGACACAATTCATAATCAAATTAGCAGTGATGATAGGAAAACCAAAAGCAATGAGAGTACTCTCCAAAAACCTCCAATCCACCCTAAGCTTTTTCAAGATCAATTTTAAAAGCAAGAGTACCTTTCTTGGATTTTGTGTGCTTCATGAAATTCAGAATTTCTTGGGCCACAATAATATTATCAGGAGCACCATGACCCGGAATAAAACCTCCTTGTAAAGGACTAACAATATCTGGAAGAAAAGGTCGAAGTCGGTTAGTCAATACTTTGGTGATAATTTTATAAACAACATTACACAAGCTAATAGGCCTGAAATCCTTCATAAAGGTAGGGTTATCAATTTTAGGAATAAGCACAATCAGAGTTTCCATGATGCTAGGATTTAAGAACTCTCCCAAAAAAGCACTCCGGACAATATTCCAAATCTCAGTGCCTACTATCTCTCCATATTCTTTAAAAAAATAAGCTTGAAAGCCATCTGGACCAGGAGCCTTAAAAGGGCTCATACTGAATACTGCTGACTTGACTTCCGCAAAAGAGACAGGGTCAATTAACCTAGCACAAGCCTCAGTGCTTAGAGTGGGCATCGGAACATCCCCTAAACAATCAACCTCAACCTCTTCCGTTGTACCAAAGAGATTCTTGTAAAAAGAGAGGGCTTCTTCCTGGAGAATATCTGGATCAGTAGACCAAGACCCATCTCTAACATATAATCCATGTACTCTATTATGGTTTCTACGCACCAAAGTCTGAAGATGAAAGAATTTAGTGTTTCTATCCCCATACTTGACCCACTGCTCTCTAGATTTCTGGTACCAAAAAAGTTCCTCTTGCAATAAAAGCCTATTATAATCTTCCCTCAGTTCAACTTCTTTAATTCTCAGAGATAACACATCGATAACCTCCAAACGCCGTTGAATCTGATATTCCAACTTATTTTTTCGCACAAAAATATTTCCAAAAATCTTTGAGTTGAAGTCCAAAGAAACCTGTTGAACCATCTTAAGCCTTTCAGTAACGCCTCCAAACTCTTGATTCCAAGCCTTACTAATAACATGTTTATAAGAAGGATGTGTTGCCCACGCAGCTTAGAACCTAAAAAGACGAGAACCTTTCATTCTGGGGCTACCATGACAACGAACTAAAATAGGACAATGATCAGAATGAAGCCTGCTAAGATTTTCAGAATAACCCTCAGGAAACATTGTCATCTATGCCTCATTAACTAGAGCTCTATCCAACCTTTTAGCCAAGTCTCTGTCAGCTTGAACTGCTCTATACCAAGTATATCTCCTACCAGTCACTTTAAGATCAAAGAGCTCACAGTCATCTAGAGTAGTAGCTAATAGACTAGCTCTGTGAGAAGAAAAATAAGCACCTGTACTCTCATCTGGTGCCACAATCTCATTAAAATCACCAACGGCCATCCACGGTCTATTATGGCCTGAATTAATAGAACGCAAATGATCCCAAAGCATACATCTTTTTTCGAATTGAGAACTCCCATATACTGCACTACAAAGCCAAACTAAGTTACCCACACCCACTTTCACTGTGATACATTGGTCAATTTGATCAATAACCACACAAGAAGCATTAGCAATAGAAGATAGAAACCAAATGCCACCCCTGTGTCCTACTGCTTCCTCAATACCAACACAATGAAAACCCAACTTATCCCAAAAATTCTTCAAATTATTAAACATGGTATGAGTCTCAAAGAGAAAGAAGAAAGATAGTTTATATATTCTCACCAAATTTTTGCAATGCACACGGGCCATCTTATTAGACGCACCCCTCACATTCCAGGCTATGAACATTTTTTTTTATTTAGGTCCCTACATTATTTTTTTTAGTTGGGTCCCTATAAAATTAAGTTAATTACTGTGACCTAATTGAAAAAAAAATTTTGGTACACGAACCCAAATAAAAAAATATAAGAATCTAATTAAAAATTTTGTAAAATTATAAAAATCAATAGAATAATTAAACTTTTTTTAATTTACCTAACTGAATGAGGTGTTCAAAGTTTTACTAAATCAGTTTTTTAATTATTATTATTATTTCATGATAAGCCACAAGATACACAAAAATTGATTGTGATTGAAATGAACATAAAGCTAATGAGATCACTCTACTCTGATTTTTTTTTGTTTAATTTCTTCTTCGAACAACAAATAAAGATATATAATTACTCAATCTCACTTGTATATTAAATATATAATTTTTTATAGTATTTCTTAGTTCAATAGGTTAAAGATTAATTTGTTGTAA